>NW_018164665.1:2077347-2078027 GCF_001263595.1 Phalaenopsis equestris
GGGAGGTGCTGCCAGATTGCTTCTAGACCTATTCTTGTTTTTCTTGTGTGCTCTATACCAAGAGGTAACCTTTCTTCCGTGATCTTGCTAGTCTTTTGATCCCCTCACATGGTTACTCTATATTCTGGCTTGGCTGCTCGATATACCTGCTCTACTTCTTGATGTTTTTGTTGAATTGCTGGAAGGTTTAATTTCTTAAGCATGAAATGTGGAGCATGTGTAGCATTGGGTGGTCTATTTACAAAGTCCTAAAACATTGGGTGGTATATATACGTGAAATTTCTTGCTGGCATTTTTATTTTCTCAACTGCTATGGATGGTAATACCACTCTTCTAGTCTTGGAAGATTCACATGCATACTACATGACTACTATGTATTTACATATTTAACGCCCAGGTATTTGGTATTTAAACTTATCACGCTTTTAGGGTAATAAATCTATGCAAGAGGAGTGGTGACTTTGATTTGTGAATCGAGATTTGAATGTTGAATACATGTATGTGAAAATGAAATATTTGGGTGTTCTTTTTGCAAAATATGAAAATTTTTGGTTGGCTCATTTGTGAAATTCTGAAACTTTGGGTGGCCCATTTGTGAAATTCTAAAACTTTGGGTGGCCCATTTGTGAAAATTTGAAACTTTGGGTGGCTCATTTGTGAAAATTTGAAACTTTGGGTGG
>NW_018164665.1:2079103-2080653 GCF_001263595.1 Phalaenopsis equestris
CCGATGCATAAGTGTCCACGTATAGCCTTTTGCTATATGTGAAACCATCAAGCAAGGTCGCAAGTAGTCATTTTGGGGCGTACGGTGTTGATGATAAATGCACACCGAAGATAGAGCAAAAAGATGTCCTATCTTATAACATCAAGATCCAAGCATTTGATGGACAATAGGATATGGTATCCTTCACCGACATGAGTCTAGCGGGAGTTGGCTCGAACCTCCTCAGGTTGTTGGCAGTCCTATGCCTGGTAGCGTAATCGACCCGTGGACAACAAAAAATTCTAAAAAAAAATATAAGTTTTGATAAACCATTTTCAAACAAAAATATTACCTTTATACAAAACAAAATTGATAACTCTTCTTTGCATGTTTAAAATTTGTGTGCATGTCAAAAACATAAATTTTAAAATACGTTTTAAAGTTGGTTGTCCACCTGACGAATACCTGTTTAGGCTGAGAAATAACCCCTAAGTGAGGTTCAAGACACCCTTCTAGACGAGTGGCGGGTTCTATACATTGGGGTGACCGAGTAGCCTTCGTGGACCCTCGAGAATAAATATATAGCTGAGCCTAGCCCCATACGAGTGCTTGCGGTCCCCCCATCCGAATTTTGTTTCTTTGTTTTATCGAAGCTTTGGGACAGAGCACTCGTGTTACTTTTTCTTTCTTTCGGGATTTCCCCAGGAGTTTTGAGGATTTTCTTTTGCTTGAGTCTTTTTCGTTGATTTTTCTCGAGTTTCTCCGCTTTTCCTCGGATTTCCTGGACGACGTTTTTTCGGACTTTGCTTTTTGAAATGCATTTAGGTTTGCTATACTTAAGGAACAGCGGATCTCACGGGCGTAAATGTTTGTTTTACATTTTTACAGCAATTAATTTTCCTGTTTCTACCTGCTATCTACCTGCTACTGCTCTTGCTACTGCTCTTTTTATACAGCATGTTATACCATTTCTGTTTCTACCTGCTACCGTACTATAAAAGATGTTACACTTGTCCTGTTTCTACTTGCTACTGTTCTTCTTGTATAACATGTTATACTGCTCCTGTTTTTGCCTGCTCCTGTTCCACTTGCATTCTATTGTTTGTTCCTGCGTTGCACACTTTACGTTATATAACTTCAAGCATGCTTTCTTTTGTATAGGATGTTTAGAGGACTACAACCATATGACCGTTTGATTTAACACTATAACTGGACACCCTAGAAAACTTAAACTCGTCATGGCAATGAATTTGGAGCTAGCACGGTGGGCAGCACGGTTATCTTCAACAGCATAACATGTCTTCCCCAGCAAAATCATTCCTTTTCCTAGAAATTAAACAACAATCCATAGGATTTTGAGGTTGTTTGCCTAGCGCAACATAAATCTTCTACCTCTTTCTTTAGGCATTCGTATAGCTCTGCTGTACGATTTAAGCCCTAACTCGTTCTAGGTTCCGAGGTTGTCGTCCGATACGACGTAAACCCCTCATATATTCTAGGCGATTTGTGTAACCCTGTCACGCAAATATAAGCCCTAATTAAATAAAATTGACAGGATAAAACACTTTAAT
>NW_018164665.1:2081288-2114255 GCF_001263595.1 Phalaenopsis equestris
TATATATATATATGTAAATTAAAACGTCCTTCCGAAGCGGGCGACGGGATTTCGATTCCGGCGACCGACAACTTCTTACGGGCGATCTCCACAAAACAAATTTTTAGCTGCCGACACTTCAAACATTGTGAGTTTGCTTCTATGCATTCATATATTTATGATATGATTATGTATTCTACATTTAGGAGCAACTTCTAAATTGAAAAGTGTTAGAAGGAGATATTAAAATAAAGAAGTGGTTGTAAAACATGCAGCGTATATATATTGTTAGCATGATTGTTTTTTGGGATAATTGCATACAAAGCCCTCGAAACATTGTTATTTACAAAATTTGCATCCAAATGATTATATCATTGAGAATTTGATAATTTGATAAAAATGAAAAATATTTTGGTTGGGATTTTATCATGAATTTTGATATTTGAGTGAGAATTTGAAAAATTGATCAGAGAGGGTGCTTTATTTTTAAATATCAATGTTTTGGGTGCTATGTATGTAATTGTCCATTGTTATTTTTTGTATGTACTGTTGTTTATCTATGATCCATCTCTTTATTTACCAGCAAATTTTTAAATTTCATTATTTTGTGTTCAGGTGATATCGTGTTCACTGACAGCCATAGCAACTCTGATTGATGTACTACTGAAAAAAGAAATAGAAACCAGCTCTGAAAATATTACCACTGAACAGAAGCTTGCTTCCAGAGCTCGGATAACCGTTACATCTGCCGCGGAAAAGTTATTCTCCGTGCATAATTTTTTTCTAGATTTTTTCAAGCATAAAAACCCTGCTGTTCGTTCAGCAACATATTCCGTTCTAACAATCTATATTAAAAAAATTCCTCATGCTTATAATGAAGTAAACATGAAATCTTTATCAGCTGCTATACTGGGCGCTTTCCAAGAGAAAGATATTTCATGTCATTCTTCCATGTGGGATATGATTTTGCTTTTCTCCAGAAGATTTCCAGATGTTTGGCTTTCCAAAAGTACACGTAACACCGCCTTAAATGAACTTTGGAAGTTTCTAAGGAATGGATGTTACGGATCAAAAAAAGTTTCGTACCCAGCTTTGGTGATTTTATTAGAATCCGTCCCTCCTAAGGCTGTTAACGGCGAGCAATTTCTTCTCCTATTTTTCCAAAGCTTCTGGGCTGGAAGAAATCCATCACACTCGGCTGCTGATAATTCTTCTTTCTTCAAGGCATTTCAAGAATGCTTTTTATGGGTCTTAGATAATGTCTCAAGGTGTGAATTTGTGAAAACATGAAGGGAAATTTACATATTTAAGACACAGTTCTTATGTATTTACTTATCTCACACCTCAACTTTCATATTTACATACATAGCACATTGGTGCTTAAATACTATGCTTGAAAATGTGTCTTTGACTTTTAAAAAGTGATAATAGTGCTATTTTTTATGTGAAATTGAAGATTTGAGTGCCATGTATGTAAATAAATGTTTAGCTTTGAGATATGGAATTCTACGCTATATATGTAGATGCCCCACGCATGAAAAGTTGACTTCTAAGAAAAGTCAACTATCTGCTCCGCCGACAGATATTTTTTATTTTTGCTCTGTTGATATCCATGGCTTTATGCAGGTTTTCCAAAAGTGAAGCTGACAGAAGTCCTCTCTCCATAAAACTTGTCAATACTATTCTTGTAATGCGTTTATGGTATGATTATCTTCCAGTCAATTCAAAAATTGATGGGGAAAGTTCCCTGAAAATGACTACTGGGGTTGAAGATGATCCATTATCAAATGAAAAGTTAGCTGAAGCGCAAAACTATTCTTCGAGTTATATTCAAGAATTAGGCAGATGTATTATCAATATATTGACACATATTTCGTTCAAAGAACCAAGTTTGCTCCATGATTTTTATGCAACATTTTTTAAGGATTGTTTGGCTGTTTTACAACAAAGAATCTTTTCCAAAATAATTCAGGAATATATGGAAAGGATTATTGACTTCATTTTTCTTCTTGGACAACTCCCATTGCAGAAGGGTCAAACGTGGCCCTGGGAATTTCTGATCGGACCGCTGATCGCAAGCTCTTTCACAACAATTAAAACTCTTGTAAGTTTTGCCCATTGACAAAGCTTGAGCAAAGTATCAAAATTATCCCTTGACTTTTAAATGGGCCATTTTAATCTCAGAGTTTATCAAATTGTTATATTAGTCAACAAATTCCTTTAATGAGGCCTAAAATAGTTATCACCGGGTACTATTTAAACCCATATTGAAAGAGTCTAGAGATTACATTGATATTTTAATAAACTCTGAGCTAAATTTGCTAGCTATAAATAGTCAGAGGACCATTTTGACAATTTTCTCGAGAAAGTTTTATTGTTTCCTTGTTACCTATCTACATGAAAATTAAACTATTTTTCTTCGAATTTCTGGTGATTATGGCTGTTGAAATGCTAACTAATATGCTTTCGTCATCGTCATTCGTCATTGGGTTGACTTTATGAATTTTCTTTTTGTTGATGTTGGGCGTAGCTAAGGTGTTAAACTCATTATTCTAATGATTTTGAACTAACTTGTATCTTTCTAATTGGTGTATTTTGTATTGTTTTTTTACATGTCTAAACCGTCCAAATCTATTTTCAATTTTCTTGTATTCATTATGTCAGTCAAATTTTACTTCTAATATATTATACTTTAATTTAACTTTCCTTATTTCTTTGACCTGGTCATATTCACTTTCTCATTTCCTATGCTATCAACTTAGTTATGTTGACCTTCGAGCATGCTCCACAAGTTGATTCAATTAAAGACAACATTGACGATGAATGACAAATGTGACATTATGTAAAAGTAGTTTGACACCCTCCGACTAGTAAACAAAATTAGGGAGCACCAATGCATTGGAGGCATCAAAGTTATCTGGAAAAGACTCAAATCATTAAAATTATGCCACTAGGAATAAACAAAAAATTTGCAGTTGTAATAGCAAGCGTCGTGGACTCACCCTGGCACCAATCAACAATTGTCATTTTCTATTTTCCCTCCTGCCAACTTGACTTACACACGTCCTGCATTATTAACCCTAGTTTCTGAGCAATCTCATTCATGTTTTTCCTTCCCTCAACAAGACTCGTCTCCTCACCAAAGCTTGCTGTCTCTCTTCTCTATACAGCTCCAGTATTCTTTGTAGCTACCAACTATCCCATGCAAAACCTTCGATGTCTAACCAAGCTTTGCCTTCAGCCTGGAGAACTATGTAATCTTATCGCCACTTTTAATCCACATTGTTGTCTCCTATAAAAGCTGTCAAGCTCAACCAATCTTGCTAAACTCCAACAAAAATGTTCCCATTGAATTGTGACTTTGCCAACTTTCGAGTTTTCACTTTTTTACCTATATTAAGCTTATATTTATATATATATAATATATATATATATATATATATATATATATATATATATATATAATCGTGGAACTTCAAAAAAGAAAATTTTAAAAAGGTTGTGTGTATATTTGATTGTTGTCCCACGTCAAAGTTTGTCCCCTTGCTGTCAATATGGTCTCGCCTCAGCATTGTCTGTAACAACATTAACTACAACAGCCTCATCTGCTACAGCATTTCGACATCGACTGCAACGATAGTCAACAGTCTCATGTGAGGGTATAAGGTCATGATCTTTGTGTAAGCACCCAATTGTTTATACACATTTATTTAAGCGTGATAAGTTTAAATATACCCAGCCACGCTGTTGCACGATATCAACTGTGCACCCTTTTTAAATGTGGTGGATGGGTCTAATGTTCTCCCCAAAAGTCTGCTATGTGGCAAAGACGGTAGAATGCTGCTGAAATGAATATTGAACAAACTAAAAAGTGGCATAATGCGACTAAAATGAAATGAAACAAAAGTGAGAGTGAAAAGCTCACTAAAATTGCAAAATCACAAAATGGAGACCAAAATAACACTTCCAATTTCGTGCATGTTGCATTAAAAGAATTAAATGGAACAAGATTTGAACATGAACAAAACTTACATGGAATTTGGCAGCTTGCTTGCTTGCTAGCATGGATAGAACCTCCCCACCACACCTCCAAAATCCTCCTATGCATTCCCAATCAAAATGGAACTCAAATAGGTGTGGAAACAAACTAGAGGGGCTTTCTTTTTTATAGCCAAAAACAAACATTCTATGAAGTTCATTCAAGTAATATACATATGTGAGAGCAAAACACACTTATTTGTAAAGGATGTAATGAAGATGATAATTCACAACATTTGCAATCATATTCACAACCAAAAACATGCAAGTGTGCAGAATGCCAAATATTAAAAGCTCAAAATGAGACACTATATATTTTAACGACAAAATTTTTTGGTGTAAATTATAGAGTTTTGATAATGTTAATTCTTCTATGTACATCATCAGTAAAACTTCAACTCAAAAATACTCCACGGATAATCCTACCAGTGTTTTGGGTAGCGCACCTGCCCTTGAGAAACATATCAACCATCCAATACATGTTCTTTCAAATATATTGATAAATGCATTTTGAAAGTGCATTAACTCCAGAAAGCAAGCTTTCTGATATTCTCAGCTAAACTTCAAAAATTTAAAATCTAACAAATTCACATGTGTCTTTCAAGAAACTCATAATTTTAAGCTTTTATCTTGAGAAACTTGCAATTGCCTAGATGAACATGTTGAATTCCCTAAGAGCACATCAACTACTAAAAGTATTCTGGTATATTTTGATAGATGCTATGGCTTCTTGATACAAAATGAAAATGGTTCTAAGAGTTCTTATACCTCATTAAGATGATTTACATTTGATTTATCCTATCTTGATAAACATGCACTATTATTTTAAATAACTTGTACAGCATCCTTCAAAATCAAATGTATCTGCATGTGATTTGATAAATGTATTAAATTCAAAGTCAAAGAATGTTATATTGATTAAATGTAAGTTGAATCCAAATTTGTTCTGCCTTGAGAAGCTTGCAATAATTTGAATTTTACCAGTTTTTTTTAAAATTTAAACTCATCGACCTTGACACATGCTCCAAGTCAGCAGTCTTATCTTAATGATGCAGTTGTAATTCCCACTTTTTTTGAAGTCCGATCATCTATGTCCCCAAAAATGTAGTTTATAAGGCTTTTGTCCATTGATGGATTATCACAACAACAATTAAAATATTTTTTTTTTAATATTTATCTTCTACCAAATTAAGCAAGTTGACAACTAACATTTGGTCGTAAATCTTGTAAAAGATATTTCATTTTTTGTTTGCATACGGTTTGGAATGCCTCGAACAAAAAGAAAAAGTTGTGTTTTTTTTTTTGACAGAGAAAGAAACTCTAGATATCGACAAGCTCATAAATCACATTCACAAGTTCAACTCTTAGATTGGCTTGATCCTCAAATGGGGGTAGAGTTGATAAGGTTTGTCAGACTATAAATTTTTGAATGAACTCAAATCATTTTCAAACTAAGAACTCAATCCTTTACATGCAAATAGGCTGAGTTGATGCAGTTCAAAGTAATTAAACTCAAACATCCTACTTTGATAATGGCCTTATTTGATATGTAAATTCATTAGACTTATGTGGTATGTATGTAAATTTCCCTACTTAAAATCTGTTATGTTGCCTAAATGATCTTCAGACATGTTGCATGCTTTAATATGCATGAACTTCTCTACATTTATAAACTAGTCTTGTCTCTTTTCGAGCCCATGCCTAAGGCTTATTAAAAATGATGTATCTATATCACCATTAGATGACTGCATGGAAGTCTACCAAGCGACTTTATTAACCATATATGATTCGCTTTTCATCTAAATCATGAAATTTCATTGTTAAATTTAACTGTTGAAAATGACCTTAACTGAAGGTCCTAATAACATGGTGCGCGCGCGTGTGTATATATATATATATATATAATTTTAATTTTTATTCAAGCCAATGATTATTTAAGTCATTCTGACTTCACAATTCATTCTTAGTTCAATAGAAAACAAAAGAATTGAATTAGAGTTGATCCATAATTTTTTAAATTATTTTTATAAATAAGAGTTTCAGGTAATGAATATTTATGGAAAACATTATCTTTAATTGTAAAAATATACTGTATTTATTAAAAAAAAATGCAGATTGTAATTATTTTTTATTTGAGTGAGATTTTGTCCACTGCATGTGTTGTTGCATGAAGCTAGTTCTTGAAAAGTCAAAATTTTTTAATGAAAAAAATTCCAGATTGTCTTAATTTGAGAACAAATTTGAGCCAATGTTCTGCACTCACATGTACTGAGCTTAATTAATTTAAGATGTATTATATCTTTTTTTTTTCTTTTGTTTTTGTTTATTTGTAGTTGAAAATTACACTCTATAAAAGTTTTGTTGCAAAATGTGCAGCATACTTGTGACGCTGGAGCTTACCACCCATTGTAATATAGTAGACCGCAGACGCGGTACTCTAGCTACTATAGTAACAGCGGTCCCCTTTTCCTATTTAATTTCTTTCATTTCCTTTTATGATGCTTTCCCATTATGATTCATTTCCTTCTCCTCTTCTTCATATTCCTCTCCTTGCCTATTATATCTCTTTCCTATCCTACTATTTACCTATTTTATCTACTAATCCCCTCTTTATATAGGTGTTGTTTTCTGAGATTTGAGTTGATTTCAGCTCCTGCCTCTGAAGCGTTCTTCCTCTCCGGTGGTTGTATCCGATGGTGAGAATGTGCTTCAGCTGTAACTCGTCTGAGGTGGTTACCGTCTCCAAGAGTCCGGGTGTTGCTTCAGCTGTAGCTCGATCCTATGAGACATATATTTTTCTACAACCCCCTCTCCCACGCAGTCCAACAATTGTTAGCTCGTTTCCCTTCTTCCGGCTCACCTTCAGCAGGTCGCCGACCCTTCTCCACACCTTCCCACAGACTGCCAGCTTTTTGTTCCTCTCTGGCTGACCTCCAGCATCCCGCCAGTCAACCCCTATGCCTTCCAGCAGTCTTCTACTTGTTGTTCCCCCTTCCCTACTATCAAACCTGTTGTCCCTTCCCCTGTTTCCCAACCACCGACCCTAGTTCCCTCTCCCTACTGCCGCCAACATACCCACCTGCTACCGTCACTCTTATTGGAGTCTGTGTTGTGTCTTTATGCTTGTGTTATTCTTTGTTGTTGTGATTTCACGTCGCAAGAGTCTCGTTTGTACCCTTTTGAATTCAGTAATAATAATTGTATTTTTTTCGTAGTGAATTGAGTCTTTTTCTCTTGGATGAACTGGATGAAAAAATTCAATTTATTTAAGTTATGGTAGCCCTGGATTTAATTTCCCATACTACTTTTATGTTTTTGTATAATTTTTTTTTTTATTTGCACTTTATTTTTTATTTTAAAACTTGAATTCATTCCTGTGACTATATGTTATTTGTGTGAGCCACAGGATTCTATCGATGCTGTTGAGCTTTTGTCCGTATTGATCAGAACGTTTGGGCCGGTGACAGTGTTATCACATATTCATGTATGTAACACAGAGCGCTGCAACCATAGCTCAACCATTAAAGGTGATGATAATGATTTCAGAGGAGAGAAATTCTTACAAACATTCAGGGATGATTTTGTCCCTTGGTGTCTACAGAATCACACTAGCTCTAGTTCTGCAAAACTCGACCTTCTTCTTTCTTTAATTCTAGATGAATATCTATCCGATCAATGGTCTGCAATCATTGAACATTTTGCTAAACTCTGCAAACTCTGTGTATCCGATTCTGATACTCTACATCACCATGATAAACTTCAATCATTTTCAGTGCTTTTCGAGAAACTGAGGGCGAAAGTCCGTTTAATGATAACTGAGAATGTGCGAACGGCTGGAGTTTTACCCGAGCATTGGCATCACGAGTTGTTGGATTCATCTGCAATTTCTATTGTTTATGAAGCAACTCTCTTTTCTTCATCTCACGCTCAACTTTTACGGTAATACATTGTTTGCTTTTTATAGATTTTTTTTCTTGGCTAGTTTTATTTGTAATGACAGCATAGTAATAAGCTTTATGATTCTCTTCACTGCATAAAAATTTTTTGGAAGATTTACATGCATACCACTCATTTGTTATGTATGTACATATCTAACACCTAAAGATCGATTTTGACGTATATGCCACCTTACCTATGAATGAAAAAATATATTTCACTCTTTTAAAGTTATAATAGTGGTATTTACATGTCTGACACATAAACATCAATTTTTATATATACGCCACCTTATGAATGAAAACATGTATTTCACTCTTTAAAAGTTAAAATAATGGTATTTTTGGTGTGATATGAATTATTTTGATGGTATGAATGTTAAAAAGCAAAGTTTAGATGTTAGATATGTAAATACATATGAATTGGGTGGCATGTATGTAAATGTCCATCATTTTGTGGTTAGTTTTGTGAGATTTATTTTGGTAGTTGAAAATTGTAGATTCTCTTAAAATTATTCAGTTTGTTGACTTCCTTTTCAGAGCTGACACAATGGACTATAACAACTTAATATTATTTGCATTAGTAGCCGTAAAACTGATCATAAATGTAATAATTGAAGATCAAAAGGTTGCCTTTAATCACGAAGTGGAAAGTAATATGCATTTCATTTCACTAAATCTTGCATCTAACCACTAATATATATTTTATACAAAAACTATAGAAGAACAACTCAGGCACGCGAATAGCAGTCTATATATGTCATAGTCAATTAATTAAGATATCAAACAAGCTAATGGACATAAAAAGAAGTTATATTTACGATGAGTGAACCAATTGAATACTCTATTTCTAATTGTAAAGTAGGATATATGATATATGTAACCTGAAATTACTTTGTGAAGATTCAGTTTTTTTTTTTACGGAGACACATTTTACTTAATTTTAAATGTCCCAAGTCTCTAGATTATCCCGAAGTGTTTCAAAAAATTGCGTTGACCTGCAATGACTTTCGGATGCCCGCAAACTTTTGTGAAGACCGATTACACATTTTATTTTATCAATTTATTTTATGAATTTTGTTGGAATTCAGAATAATGCGGAATAAAACGGAACTAAACAGGACATTTTTTTCATTGATATGATAACCCTTTACATGAATCCTCAATAAGAATGATAGTAAAAATAAAATAATATGAAATGAAAGATATATCACCTAAAATCTTCAATAATCAATTCATATTAATTATTTGAATATAAAGAAAATAACATAAAATAGGAAAGCCTAAAATAGGAAAGGAAATAACTCATAATCCATGAAAATAAATATAAAATATGAAAAAAATAACTCATAATCTCAGGAAATAATTTATTCCTTATGAGGAATATTCCTTATGAGGAATAAATTATTTTCTAATATAATTCTAACACTCTCCCTCGAGTTAAAACATGGTTGAAAACCATGTTCAAATTGGATTTAAAACATCAAACAATGACAAGGGAGATCTCGTGAAATAGAACTTGAAGTCTTCATCCCGTACTGTGGTTGTCTTTGATTGCAGTTTCTGCAATATCTCTAGGTAAGCGAAAGACTCCTACAGGTAATGCTGAATGGGAGTTTGCAAAGAAGTAGACAACTGCGGTTGTTTTTAACTGTAGTTCCTGCAGTGTCTATTGGTAAGTGGAAGACTTCTACTTGTATTGTTACAGGGGAGTTTGCAGGGAAGTAGACAACTATAGTTGTCTTTGACTACAGTTTCTGCAGTATCTGTAGATAGGTGGAAGGCTCCTATAGGTGATGTTGTTGGGTAGTTTGCAGGAAAGTAGACAACCTGCAAGAAAAACTAACTTCTAGTTGACTGTGATTATCTTTGACTGCAGTTCTTACAGTGTATGCAATCTGTAGGTAGGCATACATGTAATGTGACAGGGGAGTTTGCAGGGAAATAGACAACCTGTAGGAAAAAATGACTTATTGTTGACTGCGATTGTCTTTCATTGAATTTCCCGCAGTGTTTGTAGATAGGCGATGACTTGTACAGGTAATGCTGCATGGGAGTTTGCATGAAAGTAAGCAACCTGTAGAAAAAGCTTCAGAATATGACCTGCAAAAAAATGAAAAAGCTCTGAAGGTAGGCTTGCTTCATGAAAAAATTTCAGATGATGGCCTGATACAGAAGAAAAGCTCTGAAGGAGGACCTGCTGCAGAAAAAACTCAGGAGGAGGACCTTTTACGGGAAAATGCTTTGAGGAAAGCTTGTTGCTGGAAAAGCTCCGGAGAAGAGTCTGCTATAGGTTCCGGAGGAAAGCCTGCTGCAGGAAAAAGTTCTGGAGGAGGCCTGATGTAGTAAAAAGTTCCAGAGGAGGGCATGATGCAGGAAGATTCCGGCACTGTAGAGATGTTCTTGCTACGATCCTTTTGAAGTTCGGAAACAGGTAGGTAACTGCAAGCATAAAGATACATCTCCACTGTTGTCCTTACTGCAGAAATTCTGGTAACTACAGACGAGCATACAATTACACCCTGCAGGGAGAGAATTTTGAGTCCAAAGAGCTGGAAAAGTAACCTTGGGATATTTCCTTGGAGGTTATTATTACTGAGACTAACATTATTCAATAAAGAAGTTTCTGAAAACCTAGGAAGTTGGCCGGAGAGCTGGTTCTGCCAAAGCAGCAATGTCTGCAACTGAGGCAGATTAAATAGAGTTTCAGGATTGGTCCTTCCTGAAATTTGATTTTGTGGGAGTAATATATCGAGTAAGGATGAAGATGGCTGAAATGCAAGGGACCATTGAGATTATTGGAGGAGAGGTCCAAATTCATTAGCCTGAGTCAGTTCCAAATTGAACATGGTATTTTTCTAGAAAATGACAGTTTGAAAGAACTAATATTTTCAAGGAATTGAGATTTCCAAAAATTTAATTAAGAATGCACCAAAATTTCCAGAGCTTTGTCCATCTGTCCTCTATGAAATCTTCAAGCCCTTAGAAACCTAATTGCAAAGCAGATAAAGAAGTAAAATTGACATAGAAATCTGGCACAGTGGAGATCAAACTGTTCCCTTCAAGATCAAGCATGTTCAAAGATCGAAGCTTTGATAATGAAGATCCAATGCTACCGGTAAGCAAACATTCCTCCAAGCTTAGCTCTTAAAGTTTGGGAGTTGATATAGCCAAAGCTCCACACCTTTCCTCCCCTTTCGTAGAGATGTTCACTCCACCGAGATAGAACCCCCTAAGCCTCCCAAGCCCTTGGAGAAGAGTTTCGAGATTTGGGTTTTTGAGCTCCAACAATAAAAACAAACTGACATAAGCATAGAAAGACAAATCCAAAGAAACCAAATTAATGAGATGAGAGAGATGCTGATGGGGACTTGCCCTTTGAATCCTGAATTGGAATGATTTAGATGCGTTAGATTCCCGAGCTCTTTTCCATCCAAAACTTGGAATCGTACTGATATATTATTGCAACAGTGAGAACTCCGACGTCTAGAGGACTGCAAGGAGAGAATTCCGACGACTAGTTCCTTGAGGAAGGAGTTCCAGCAACAAGGGCCTGTAGAGAGAGAAAGTTTCCAGCAGAAAAAATTGAAATAAAAGAGGTGGTGGAAGGGTCTGCAGCATGACAGAGGTTGTCTGCTACAGGGAATATGAAGTTTTCCGGCGGTAGAAGACTATAGGGTTTTTTAAAAGGCTCTGATATCATGTTGAAATTCAGAATAATGAGGAACTAAGCAAGGGAGAGTGTTTCATTAATATGAAGTGGGATATTAATAACTTGTTACATGAATCCTAAAATAGGAAAAATAATAAAAAGGAAATAATTTTTCATCTAATATCCCCAATAATCAATTCATATTAATTATTTGGAGATAAAGAAAATAATATAAAATAGGAAAACTAAAATAGGAAAGGAAATAACTCCTAATCCAAGGAAATACATATAAAATAGGAAAGAAAATAACTCCTAATCTCAGGAAATAATTTATTCCTCATAACTTCTCACAGGAATAAATTATTTTCTAATACGACTTCTAACAAATTTAAAAACATGTTCATTGTGTTATATTTTTGGTACATTATTTTTTATGTTTTGAATGATATTTAAAAAAAAAAATTGACGCATAACTATATTTCAATGCTTAAATTGGGAGGTACCTAAATTTCATTTTCTGAAGGATTACTTGATCTCAATTGCGTGCTTTTTCATAATATATTTTAATATTGTATGGTATAGTTTGTCCTTTACATATGGAAGACATACATTGTTTTCTTAAACTATCCCATAAGTTTTCACGTGAATTATCTTGATGATATACTTGCTACCTGCAATCACCTAACTTAAGAAACCATCAACCCATCGTTCTTTAGTGTAATTTGTGATCATCATCATATCACGGGCTCATGGGGCTAATAACATAGTTTATATACCCTGAATTAATTAATGTTGATAATTCTCAACTTGAATCTTTCATGGTGGTTGATGAGATTTTAAATGCCTTAATACTTTCTATTTCCTAGTTTCTCCATTTTAACTTTTTTAATGGTAACTTTTCATTTCTACTATACCTTTATACTAAGGCTATAGTTTTCATTTGTGGTATTAATTGAATGTTGAATTTTATATTTTTTATTTATTTTCGACGGAAGATATATTATGATACAGCTAAGCATAGAAGAAGATTACAAAAAGATTTTCTCAAAGAAATTCATCACAATCGAGGGCATCAAATGGACCCCTGATTTTGATCACAGTCAAGAACCCCCAATTGCGCCTATCTGGTTCTCATTACCTGAACTCAAACTTCAATTCTTTGATCTACCTACCTTATATGTAATTGAGACTATCCTTGGAAAACTTTTGCAGGTACACACACCTACAGTTCATTTCTCAAGGCCCTCTGTTGCAAGGATTTTGATTGAAAGAGACATTATACTACCAGATGTAGAAGAAGTCTGGTTTGGCTCTGGGCACAATGATTATTGGCAAAAAATAATTATGAAACAAAAACCTTACCACTGCAAGCACTGCAAGATGTTTAGACATCCGCAAGAGAAATGTTTCAGATTGCACCCACAGTTGAAAACTAATAGTCAAAAGTAGGAACATGTTGTTAATACACCCCACGTGCCTGAACGCGCCCTCAGCAAACCTGATGACAGCCAACCTGAGGAGGGAATCACCACAAGACAGAAAATGATGTCTGCCCCTGAGAACCCTTCTCCTAACCATATACTCTTCTCCTGACCAAATGTTCGGACCGAAAGTCAGGATAGTCCCGCAGCTCATATTCAAAAAGCATCGAATGAAGAGGTGACAATTCACACTTCACATACACTGAAACCTATCGCTGTGGAAATGACAGTCATTCCTTCTACTGCGGTTCTAATATCTAATCAGACTGAGGATCACATGAGCCAGTCCTCAGGTGAAGAATGACAGGTTTACACTTCTTGGCGGAAGAAGAAGGCTGAGGGCACACTCCAACTTAGAAACTTAATGGATGATACTTTGGTTACTCCTGACAATGGTACGACACTTCAAAATTTGTTATCTGGCTCCGCTCTTAAAACTAGAGGAAGAGACAGGATTAATATATATATTATATATATTATTAAATAGGAAAAGATACAGTTAGGTTGTTTGAGTAGGCTTAAGAGAAGGCCTAACCCACACGATACAACACACAAAACCTAAAAAAAAAAGAAAAGACACATATAAGATAAAAAAACCAAAACCACCAATACGCGCAAAAAACAAGGGACGCCCAATTTAGTCCTGCCTCTGCCCTTAGTTCTCGGAAGGGAGCCCGACTAACAAATTGGGGAGGTGCGTACCATTACCCAAAGTAATTAATGTTTCATCCATCAGATTCCTGAGCTCAAGTAGGTGTTCATTTTTCTTCTTCCTTCTGGAGTGTAAACTTGACATTCCTCATCCGATGATTGACTCATCTGATCAGTGGATTGGTTCAAAGGTGGTCGGACAAGTATAAGTTGTTGCACATCACGAACTCCATGTGTCTGAGTAACATTAACATCTTGTTGGACCTGATGAGGCGGTAGAGAAGCAGTAGAAATATTGTCACCTGTAACATTAGTGATAGGTTCTAGGGCAGGTGAAGTCTGAAATGTCTCTCTCGCCCCCACGAAAGGAGGTTCCAAAGACGGGGAAACTACAACATTGTGTGGAGGCTGAATGATTGAAATATTGTCTGCGAGGATAGTGACATCTTCAGGGGTATCATTTTGATGATCAATAGTGTCAATAACTTGGAGCATATCAGGAGGAGAGGGAATCCCTGCCTCTGGCAGAGCACTTTGCTTCTTTGGTTTGAGGTAGGGGTGTAGATGGTGACATTAAGAACTAGAGTGACGGAACATACGACATTTCGAACAATACGAAGGGAATGCCTCAATCACAACATTTTGTCAATATCAATGGTATTGTGTGTCTAACTAAATCCTTTCAGAAGCAATTGAAGTGATGTCTCTTTCAACAAGTGCTTTGTCTTCAGATGGACGAGAAAGATTAAAAGTAGGAATGTCCATTTTGAGTGGTTTATCATAAGTTGAGACAATAGAATACAACATTTTTTTAGTAAAATTTAGTACAATACTTTTTGAGAAAAATAATGAAATTTCAGGCCAGGGAGGCGAATCCAAACCGGAATAATTGGCGGACCGGAATAAGAGGCGGTGTGGGTCAAAATCCACCGACCATTTCAAAATCTTCATTGCTCAGTTATCAATCCAGATCAACTGTCCAGCAAATAATCGTGTGTAATCCTCTTTGAATAAGAATGTGTTTTCCATCTAAAAGACCAATTTTCCACTCCCCAACAAGATGCATAAGCTCAAGTTCTTTACGAATAAGTTTCATTGTAGGATGACCATAAAGAAACTTCCCAACCAAATTCAGATGACAGGAGGAAGCAAGTTGAATACATTCAGCTTTTGTAAAAAAAATGACAAACTTCTCATTCTTTGTACTAGGTTTCTTAATGTTCTCATCCTACTCAAACGGAGGAAATAGCACGATTTAAGAGTACCTGGGGCGTGGACACCCGCAATGGTTATAGTATACGATATGTCCGAAGCCATCGCCAGAAGAGGGAGGCGCGGTGAAAGAGCAGCGAATTTGTAGTGGATGGAAGAGTGAAATCCGAAAGGGGCACTGTAACCCCTGCCAAGTGGAGCAGAGTGCGAACTTTCTGCTCGAGCCGAGGATTGCGGCGAAGAAAGAAAAACTGCGGCGAGGAAAGAAGACGAGAGGCGACGACGACGAAGGAGGAGAGCAGCGGACCTTCCAAACAGCGAAGATGAGGAAAGACTGCGGTGAAATAGACTTTCCAAAACGGCGAAGACGAAGACGACGCCGGAGAAGACGCAGCGAGGAGAGGAAAGGATCAGATGTGATAAATCGTCGCAACAGTTGCTAGGGTTCGCCATGAGGCGAAACCCTAGCAGAGCCAAGCGTGGAAGAAGACGACGTCATAAATATTATATATAATATATATGAATCATTTGTATGTGGTGTTTATCGTGGGGGAAGGGTGCCATGCTTGGACTCTTCCACACAATCTATATGATCCTTATTTCTTTTTAATATATTAGTCTTTTGGCTTTCAAAAAAAAAAAAAAAATATATATATATATATATATATCACAGCTGATAACTATTAGACAAGAACATTGGCATGAGTTCTGTTGGTTAATCTTTTTTCCTAGTTTATATATCAAATTTGATCATCATATGAAATCCTTCTATTGATGTTAACTTTTTTATTTTCAGGGGCATTTTCATGCTTGCCATGTAATTCTTGTATAGTTACATATCTAACAACTATACTTTGATATTTGCATGCATATCACTCAAATCATTAACATCACATGAAAAATGTTACTATTACTAACTTTTCAAAAGTGAAGTACCCCTTTTCATGCGTAGGTTTATAACACTAAATTTTTACATGTAAATATCAAACTTTAGGTATTAGATATGTAAATACATAAGAATTCTGTGGTATGTATGTAAATTTCCTTTGTTTTTATTGCATTCAGATAAATTATGCTGCTTCTGATTTTTCTGATTAGTTTACTGAACCTTATTGTAGAGTAATACTTGGAGGCTCAGGTGAAGATGATAAGATATGCTTTCTTTCCCGTGCAGCAGTAACAACAATATTTCAGGAGATCTTAAAAATACTGGTTCTTTATCTTAATAAATCTTCTTTTAACTGGGCCAGACACTCATGCTCTTCCCTTTTATCTTTGGCCTCTCTGGATTTAACCGTTTCACAGAAGTCCTTCGAGAATGTGGAAATTGTGCAATTTGCTTTTCAGGTTCTCGAAGGTAGCTTCTTTTGCATGAAAATACTGGATGAAAACGGCGCTTTGATTTCTTCCATTTTGGCAGCCTTATTTATTATTGACTGGGAATGTAGTATTTCATCACTTACTGATGATAAAGATCATTCTGAGAATTATCATAGAACAGAAGGAATTCAAATATTACGAGATTCCCAAACCAATACAGACCATCATTTAACAGAGAAGATTGATGCCAAGTTGGCTCTAAAAAAACAAATATATTCATTTCACGATTCGCTTCGTACTCGTTTCTCGAGTATTGTTAGCCTGTGCGACTCATCTGAGTTGCGAAATATATTAATTCAGACCATCAGGTCTTGTGTTTCTGAAACAGGTAAACTCAGTTCTGATGTAATTTCTTCGTTGTGCTCTTCATGGGCTATAGATCTGCTGGAAATTACTTGCCAAGAGTATAATCAATTCCAATGCATGTTGGATCTGTTGTTATATGAGGCTGAGTCATGGCCATTGTGGGTCACACCTCTTTTAGAAGATGGTCGTAGAACTGCTACTCTTCGGTGTATGAGAGCAAGTGATGAAATCAATGTATGAATCAATTGCAACTCTTGATTTCTCGCGGCATTTACATAGAGATCACCTAATTTCTATGCATTTACAGATCTAACATCTAAACTTTAATTTTTACATTTATACCACCAAATCTTTTTTCTTATCACTTAGAAAATACCACTATTTTAAATTTTAAGAAGTGAAATACACTTTTCATACATAGGTAAGGTGGTATGACACGGGAGTTTTCCTCCAAAAGCTGAACTGATTTGGCCTGAACCGGTTCAATTGAGAGAGGGGGCTGAGCTGGGCCCCTCCCTCCCTCTTTTCATTTGGTGAAAATTTTCTCCCCTTCCTGTTTTCATCCCCCCCCAATCACTTTTCTATTTATATGTATTTTTTGTTCTTAGGGTTTCAGCTTATGTTGTATCATCTGATTTGAGTTTGTGAGGACAGCCGTCGGAATTCTGTTTTCCCCTTGAGAGCTGCATCCGACGGAAAAGATGGTGCTTTTGCTGTATCCCTCTCCCCGGTGGTGATTTTCTTCCCTTACTTCTCCAACCCTTCCCCCTACCACCTATTCCCTCCACTCAGCCCCAGCCACTACCAAGTTCTCTCCCCTCCCGTATCTCCATCCTCCAGTCAGCACTCCCAGCCGCATAACCCAACCGGTTGGTTTCCTGCAGCCGACTGCCGCCGTTCAGGTAAGCTCCCCAGCCAGCCTACAGCCTGCTCTCCACTACCCAGTCATCCCGTACAGGCCAGCCCGTAATCCCCTCTCCACTACCCAGCCATTCCCGTAACCCCTTTTCCTCTACAGAGCCAATCCCATAACCCCCCTCCCAACTACATAGCCACTACTGCCAGCCCCTCCACAGGCCCTACACTTGTTGGAATTCCCACACCTGCCAGCCTCAATCCTCCCTATCTACCCCTATTGCTGCCGCAAGTACCCCGCCAGCCACATCACCTGCTGTTCTGCCGGCGCCACCCCCTCTCATCCTCATCTTAGGGTGTCTTTTGCGTTTATTGGTCGTTTATTTCCTGTTTTGACGAGTCTTATTGTAATCTTTGAAATTCAGCAATAATATTTGTGTTTCATTTGTGGCTCGGGCTTCCTCCTCCAGTATCATGACCTATATGTGAAAATTGAAGTTTAGGTGTTAGATATATAAATACACAGGAATTGAGTGGCATGTATGTAAATCCTCCTAAGTTTCGTTAGTTTTTATGCATTTTCTGATATTAGGTTTTGAAGCATATTATAATCTTTGATTTCACAAGGTCTGTTTTTTGTGAATTTCCATACGTTTTAAGTTATACATACTTCTGTATTTTTGAAGTATTGAAAATAATTTTAGTGGTAGCAAAGTTGAAAAGCTACTTCATTAGGATAAATATGACATTTCTGAATGTCCCTCATTCTCTGCTAGTAACTTTTTTTTTGGTCACTGTTTGTCCTTGTCGGTATTGCTATGCTGTATTTTGGAAAGGAATTTTAATTTTTTGTTAAATACCCTCTCCTCAAGATTTGGTTTTTTGCATGCTCAACCAATTTTTTTATCTAATTTCAAATGAAAATTAAAATTCATTGTTAATATTTGCCCTCAAATTTTATTTTCCTTCTAAATGTTCGACCAACATGATTGGGTTGCAGTGATTTTTTTTAACAGTTTGTAAATCATGTATGCAGCCACAAGAAGTAGCAGTTGATGAAGCGAGAACTATTTTTCATTTAACACTAATTTAGCATGCCAAAATTGCAAATAAACTTTTTAGATACATCTATTCAACTTATGTAAATACAAACTCTAGCTTTCTGCCACTTGATTTTTCATTTCTCACATGCAAAATTTTATAAACTAGATAAAGAATAGAGTACAACACGGCATGTAACAAAAATGCTATTGTAAAAAGAAAAATACAACATGATAATATGAGTTACAATTATTTGAATCGTCTAGCTTGAACCGAAGTGAATATTTGTGAGTTTTGATTAATCTTCTTCTGATTTCTACACCTTTTAGTTCTAGGAATGTGAAATCTTCTATCTATCAGGGAGTCAAGGTTTTGAATCTCCGGTAAGTATTAGAATAATGCAATTGTAAAGGAGCGTCATTCTGCTCCCAAAATGAATGAAGATTTGGCATTTCAAGTACTTGCAGAGTATTTCAATAATAATATCAACAACTGATGATGGGATTAAAACCTAGAGGCTAGTTGGAGCAGGAATATCAATTAATGTTTCTAGCTGAAGACTTTTAGAACAAGTATAATTACATGATGGAAGGTCTTCCACCAAACAAGTGCAACTTGAGCATTAAATGTAAAGTCTGTGACCGAAATTTAGGAAGTCGCAGCGCAGGTTGTTACCTGAAATATTTAGAGAATTTATGCCAAAAAATATGATTAGAGAAATAGTATGAAGGAATATTTTCGAATTCCATTTTCTGCCAAAATCCCAACAACCGAGATCCATGCCTAATTGCGAGAATTAATTGAACCGGCGAAGTTGAATTCCATGAACATATTCAAGTAGAAGCAGCTTTTGGGATAAGATTAAACTTTTCTACATATGCTTTCACAGTGACAACTATAAAGAAGAATATCCTATAATTCATTATCAACAAAAATATTTTACTTATTTGAATTATATAAATCATTTTTTGTTTTGGGAACTACTACGATTTAGAAAAAACAGTTCTAATTGGATTTTGGAACTTGCTGAAGCAGGAACTAAGCCATGGCAACTTTCTTGCTTTGGCTGACAAGCTTATATCAAATCTTGGCGTGCAAAAAGTGATTGTTGGTTGTACTGAAGAAATTCCAGCTGATAGTGCTCCAAATTCTCTACATCCTTACTCTCGGGCATGGCTTGCTGTCGAATTTCTTTGTACATGGAATTGGAAAGAGGGGAATGCCTTGAGTTCATTAATCGCATTTTTATCCAAACACACAAATGATGAAAATCCTACGAATAAAGTCACGATAATTTCTTCTTTGGTCAAGATCCTGTTCGATGGAGCTCTCATCCATGGTACCCATAATCCTTGGATTGTTTTCTGCTCTTGGATCACTTCAGATGATGCTGTTGAGAATATTGAAGACCCCTTTTTACGCGCTCTCATTTTTCTGCTGCATAACTTTATTGTTAAGGATAATATATGGGGCAGGCTTGAGACTGATGATTTCATTAAACATGTTCTTGATAAACTTTTTTTAAATGGCTCTGTAAATAGAGATTGTCTAAGGATTCTTCCTTATGTGCTGAGTTTTATCGTTCGATCTTTGGTATTTCAAAGGACAGAATTTGATGAATCCACAGAAGATGCTTCCTTTGTTCCTTTTGAATCTGTTGAACTGTATGATAATATCATAAATTGGCTTGAAATTGCTGCTGCATTTCCGCCTTTGCATTCGTTGGAAACTGGAAGTAATGGTAATTCATTTAATTTTCCTTCTAGTAAAGTATCAAAATAGTTCTCTGACTATTTACGTGGTCCATTTTAGTCTCCTAGCCTATGAAATGTCAATTGGTCCTAAAATTTTTAAATTGGGACTGAAATAGCTCCTCATGGAGACTATTTCACCTCGCATTAAAAGAGTCCAAGACTGAATTGATAATTTTATAGACTCTGGGACTAAAATGACTCCTACAAAGAGTCGGAAAAATGTTTTGACACTTTTCTCATTTTCTATCATAAATGTTCTTCCAAACTTAATTTTCTTCCAAACTTAGGGGGGTTTTTTTTTTTTTTTTTTTTTTTTTGTGTGCGAAAAAGGCTGGGGATATAGATGGTTTGGGGGTGTAATTTAATGAAAGTTTTTTTGTTTTATATAGAAGCTTTAGCATGGATTCAAGCTGTCTTGGCTTGCTTTCCTTTAAGTTCACGAGAAGGAATGGGGGAACTGAAAGTGGAGGTTCTGAGAAATATCAGTGAAATGGAGAAAAAAATATTGCTAAGTTTGTTCCGAAAGCAACGGAGTGCTGCTACTGTTTCTGCTGTGCCTTCATCATCTACTTCGACTTTTGCTATTCCGATGAAGGCGGAGATGATCATCGCAAAGCTAACAGCCATTATAGTCGCTTATTGCTGGGACGAGCTTGTGGAGGAGGATTGGAGTTTTGTGATCACTAAATTGCTCAAATGGTTAGAACCATCAGTTTTGTTGCTAGAGGAATTGGCGGAGAATGTCGATGATGATTTTACAAGTAACACCCCTTATGATACAGAATTCATTTTAAAAAAACTCAAACAAGTTGTGCAGCAATTCGATCCTTTATCAGCGAGTCTTTCTTCTACTTCTTTAGTAACATTCTCTCTTTTATCGGATGTCCTTGAACGCCAAAAAGCTGATAGTCTTGAAGATTTGCAATCTATAAAACATGGAAACTGGCTCCAGGTTAAAGACCAAATTTTGCAAAATGTTCTCCGTTTATTTTTCACAACCGGTGTTGTTGAGGCTATTGCAAAGTCGTGTAGCGAAGAGGCTTCGTCAATAATAGCATTAAGTAGGGTAGATTATTCACTATTTTGGTCTTTAATTGCATCATCTGCTATAAATACGCCAGAAAATGCTCGAAGTAAAGCAGTGGAATCAATGGAACGTTGGGGCCTTAGCAAAGGGCCGATAAGCTCTTTGTACGCCATTCTTTTTTCTTCCATACCTATCTCTTCTATGCGACGTGCTGCTTTTAATTTTTTATCAACCAAGCCCATTATTCACCTGTCAATTTTGAAAGAAACATTTCTTGAAAGCAATGGCATAGCCAGTCAGGAGCCATATTTTTTCAACACTATGGATAGAATTGCAGAACAAACCCTGTGTTTAAGGGAAGAAATCTCTTGCTTCATTCTGAAGCCAACTGAACTTTCAGAAATGGCATTGACAGGCCATGATAGGGTGAGAAGAAGGTTCCACATTCTGATTATGTATACTATGGCTCTCTTATTAGTTTTCCTGCAGTAATTTTCTATAATTTTCTATTTCAGATAAATGTTTTTCTCTCGTGGGCTTTAATGCTCGCTCACTTACATTCATTGCCATCTTCTTCCACAACAAGAGAAAGATTAGTTCAATTTATACAAGATTATGTTAGTTCAGCAATATTAGACTGTTTATTCCAACATATTCCCTTGAAGGGAGTTGGAACTGGCGTAAAGAAGAAGGCGACAGAGCTTTCTGGTGTTGCATTACTGGCTGCAAATTCTGCCATGAATGCTATAAGTACAGGGTTTCTTTTGTTAATTATGGAGTCACTTTGGCCTGTCGAAACTAAAGGTATGGCTTCACTTGCTGGTGCAATTTACGGAATGATGGTCCGGCTCCTACCTTCTTATGTGCGTGATTGGTTCACTAGCTTGCGTGACCGTTCTTTGTCATCTGCTATTGAGTTCTTCACAAAGGTTTGGTGCAGTCCTCCTCTTCTTTCAGATGAATTATCTCAGGTATGTGCTTGTTGTCAATTTTGATGGATTTACCGCATCCAATTGCGGTTTTTCATTCTTTTTTTGACCACCCCATAAGATAGAATTTTGTAATTTCCATAAATATCATGAAAGTGACTCACTTTTGCCCAGAGTCATTGTCTATATGAGAAAAGTGTCAAAATGATCCCCCGACTCTTCAAGGGGGTTATTTTAGTCCTAAAGTCTATAAAAGTGTCAATTTAGTAGCCCTCGTTGAGGAGTTATTTAACCATATGGACAACAAATTAAATATAGCTAACTATTTTCTCAATAGAAACTTGTTCTGAAAAATTATTAAAATAAGGTGGCTAATTTACTAATATTCTCCACAAATATTATCAAGTATTTTTGGAGAGAACTTATACTAATAGCAACATATTTCATTAATATAATGTCTTTAAGAGTATTTGAAAATCATGCCCAACTCTTCTCTAATCTTTTCATAAGGCCAATGCATTTATTTTCTTCCTCAAAATTATTTGAGTGTTTAGTATTTAACACGTTCATTCTCAGCACTAACGAAAGTTGGACCCTAATTCTTTTGAGCTATCTTTATTAGATACCCTCCAAATCAAAATGCGTACATATGTTCTCCCTCACGAAGAAAAACTTACAATTCTAGGAATCTCACCTTCCATAAAAATAAACTTATTACTCCAAACTCAAAATTCAATGAGAGGAACTTCAAGGACACCAATTTTAGGGTTGAAGTTTAGTTGATCATCTGTCATCTTCTCCATCACTTGTATTGATAAAACACATTTCTCATTCTTACTAAAGCCTCGCTAGAACCATGAAATCCTTCAGCATCTTATCAACTCATCCAATCTACATAAACCTCACAAGAACCGCAAACTCCCTCACCGCCTTATCAATACTACCAACCTATGCATTAAGAGCTTTGTATTCATTCTAGGAGGAAAATGAAAGTTTAAGAATCAATGGAGTACAAATTGATGGGAATAAATTTATAAATTATGATATCAATCTATATTGACTTAAAAAAAGGGGTGAGGTCATGCATTAAATAACAATATATGATTTCATGATTTAGGATGGCTTTCACTTAGATTTTGTGTTTTTTTATTTATGTTGATATAAGATTTCAGAACCATCAAGTGAAAGAAAGTTGCAATAGAGGAAATCCAGGACTTACAAATAAAAGGTCTGTGAAGTTTTTGAACTTTCATCTAGAAAAACAATTGGTTGGATGTAAATGGATCTTTATAATCAATTATAAAGTAGATTCTGGTGTTAATAAATTTGAAGCTCAACTTCTTGTAAATGTGGGGTACATGCAATGGTATTGTAGTGGCTATCAAGATTTTCCTCTCCCACAAAGTATACATGAAGATTCCACTAAACTTAAAAATTAGAGAAACAAAATAAGACATGCAAACCAATAAATAGAAGTTAGAAACTAAATTGGGGAGTTGAGACATTTTTCCTTAACCAGGCAAAACTTAACTCTTTAGCCTAAAAAAACTCAAAATTAGAAATAATTTATTAATTTTTCATATATCATCAATAGATTATCTTAGTTCTTTCTCTTCTTAAAAAAAATAATATTTATAGAAAACTAAAAAAACCAAAATAAAAATACAAATAAAATTTATCATAGAGAAATAATAAATAATTATAAGAAAATAAGTAAAATGTCTGCAAGATTTTTTTTTTTGGGAAAAACTTCGCTTATTTAACTTCGACATGCACACAATCATTGAACAATCGTAATTGCTTATAGTGCCCGCCAACCCTGCATCCCTCTCTTGCATTGTTCCCTTCTAGAGACTTTTCTCAAAGCTCTTTCTCAACAAACCCCTCCCCCCCACCACACACACACACACACACACAAAATTTATCCTAAAAAAATTTAGCTCAAACATATTATAAATCATATTAAATATACCATAATATCATCCTAAAAAGGTTAATAATTTTATTATTTAATAATTTGATGTTGAATGCCTCAAAAAATTAGACATTGAGGCTTATGCCTCAATCAAAAAATGCTAAGCCCCGCATAAACCATTAAGTGATGGTTTTTTGGCACCTCATGGTTTGGTGCAGTTCAAGGCGTGTGCCTTGAATGCTTATTTAATTCATGATGCAAAATTATAAAAGTCTTATATAGTTTAAAATAATCTTTTTTTGCTTGGCTTGGCTCTTCAAATCTGTTCAAAATAATGTGCAAATTTAGTACCAACTGATTAGATTATCTTAATCAAACGCTCTCCTAAAGAAAACATGTGATTTTGATCGTGTATATAGATGATACTATTTTGATTTGTGACTTCGAATTAAAGCTAACTGCATTGGGTTTCTGGCCCACTTCATTGGAAATGATAGAGCAAGAAGAAAATCGTGTTTCTGTCAATTATTTTTTTGCCACACTGTTTTATTCTATGAATGGTAGATATCATGATCATATTAAATAATTAGACACCACCAGAAGTAAGTTTCAATCCGCTTATGTCATTTGTGCATTCATGCTTTTTAATGGACATCGTGGTCTGTGTTGGTATAATTTCATTCTACTTAGATTGATCTTTATACCTCTTATGATGATGTGTGGAAATTAATCTAAATATTTATTTTACTTCAATACTCTTGATCCAGAGAAGT
This sequence comes from Phalaenopsis equestris, assembly GCF_001263595.1. Taxonomy (NCBI): domain Eukaryota; kingdom Viridiplantae; phylum Streptophyta; class Magnoliopsida; order Asparagales; family Orchidaceae; genus Phalaenopsis; species Phalaenopsis equestris. The sequence goes on from NW_018164665.1 coordinate 2,106,217, forward strand.
ATAATCAGCCTTCCTAGTAAAGTTCAAAAATAATCCTTTGACTATTTACATGGGGTTATTTTAGTATCAGAGTCTATAAAAATGTCAAATTAGTCCACCACGCTTTCAATATGAGCTGAAATAAGGGGACAAGTTTAGCCTGCATTAAAAGAGTGATGACTAAATTGACAATTTCGGAGACTGAATCTAAAATGGCCCTGTGCAAAGAGTACCATTTTAATTTTAACACTTTTCTATCAGCCTTCCAAACCCATGGTTGTGCTTCTATAAAAAAGAGCCATTTACAGACATAGCACACAATTTTTGTGCACTCACGTATCTCACACTTAAACTTTCATACTCACACACATATCACTCAAATCTTTGTTATCACATTAGCAATAACACTATTATCACTTCTTAAAAGTAAAATGCATCTTTTCATGCATAGGTATAAAACGCCAAAGTTCTAGGTATGTAAATATAAAAATGTTGGTGTGAGATATGTAAATGCATAAGAAATTGTGTGCTATGTAAATTTCCCGATATATATGTATATATATATATATATCAAATAGCAGTCTTCTGACTAAGAACTTTACGATCGAGCAGGTTAAGGAAACTGTTCTAGCCGACGAAAACTTCTCCCTAAATGTAAATAAATCATCTTATGAGATAGTTGCTACATATAAAAAAGAGGAGACCGGAATGGATCTGGTGATACGGCTTCCTACTTGTTACCCGTTGAAGCCTGTGGACGTTGAGTGTACGAGAAGTTTGGGAATAAGTGAAGTAAAGCAAAGGAAATGGCTGTTATCATTGACTGCATTTGTACGCAATCAGGTATATTCTGATTTTTTGGGACATTCACTTACAACCTAATTCGTATGTATTTACATATCTAACAACTAAGCTTTGCTTTTTTACATTTATACCATCCAAAAAATTTTTATCACATCAAAAGTACCACTATTTTAACTTTTAAAAAGGGAAATACACCTTCCATGCATAGATAAGGTGGCATATATGTAAAATTGAAGTTTGGGTGTTTGATATGTAAATATATTGGAATTGTGTGGTATGAATGTAAATCTTCTTTTTTAAACTATGTTTCCACTTTTCATAATTTCATTTGTTTTGCTATTGCTGTTGGGTGCATTTCATGGCTCTTTGCATTATTGCTTGCATTGAATTTTTTCTTTTTATAATGATCATTCCTGTGATGAGAAGTTCCACAAGGTTAGGTTCCCTTGCTTTGATTCATTATAAAACTAAATTTCAAGTTGATATCCGATTAAGTAATTATAACGTCTACAAGCTCAATATTGGATAATCCTGCTTATTATTGCACATGATGGTACATTTTCTTCAGTGCGTAGCTATTAGCAGTATTTGTCATTTCATTTTTATTTTTTTATTATTTTTTAGAGCGTACATACCACAATTATTATGTATTTATATAATTATTATGTATTTATATAAACATTAATATTTACAAGCATACTATCTTTAACATCAACAATAACGCCATCACCAATACACATTTTCATGTATAGGTTAATTACACCAAGATGTTATGTGTGTAAATATCAGAGTTTGGGTATTAGATTTGTAAATACATAAGAGTTGTGTGGTATATATGTAAATACACTGCAGTAGAAGGCTCAAAAACTCCCTTTGAGAGCACCAAAGAGAGTGAAGGATTAACCTAACATAGACACATCACCACACAGTATATAGAACAATAAAACAACTGCGCATATAACAACTTTCGAATTTTCATAGTTTGATCAAATATGACCTACTTAAACTTTGATTTTGATTTTTATGACAATCATAATTGAGATTTATAATCCACATTTCCACCTTTTTCGTTGATGGATTAGCTTTCACCTTTGTGAGACAATGTGAAGTTTAATCTGGCCGACTCTATATGATGCGAGAGTACTTAATAGCAAAGAAGGAATTCTATTATGTAGGGCTTATGACTTCTTCCCAATGTAGTAACACAAAAGAAAAGAGTTATATAGGGTACTGCGGTGTAATCATGTTGAGCTGAGCCGAGATTGAGTTTCTCTTAGTTTGAACTTGAGCTTGATTAATTAATCGATGTAAGTTTAATCGGCTCACGGGATGACTTCTCTATTATGAAAAAGAGTGAATGATTCTGATTAAAACAATTATTGCAATAAAATGACAAAAATAAAGAATGAGCAATTGGGAGAGAAATAATAAGAAATTACATAATATAAGAAAGAAAAATAGAAATTTTAAATACTTTTAGGTGGGAGTGTGATTTTTTTACTTAGTGATTGTTGTAATAAAATGACAAGAAGAGTGAATAATTAAGGGAGTAATAATAAGAAATCGCATAATATAATAAAGAAAATTATAATTTTTAAATATTCTTAGGCGGTAAATTATTTAATTATGAAAAATAGTGAATGATTTTGATTCAAGCAACTGCTGTAATGAATTGACAAAAAAAATGAGTAATTACGGAAGAATTAATGTGAAATTACTTGGCATAAGAAAACAAAATATAATTTTTAAATATTTTAAATAATTTATGCTTAAAATCTTAAATTTTCATATATTTTAAATACATTTTATATTAGTATTTTTTTTTTAAAATGGGTCGGGTTACAAGCTAATTAGTCAATTTGGGGTTGGCTGAAGCTTGGTTTATTAGCTTTTCAAGTTCACCACTAACCGTATACCTAGCCGAGCCAAAACTTGTTTTTGAGTCAGCTTTACTTCATTGCAACCCTACTTTTACTTTTATGGAAAGGGTAATGATTTAGGAAAATGAAATTGAGGTTACTAATTTGGAGAAAGGAGACTATAGTGTGTTCTACATAGTTTCTAGCATGATCACCTAGGTTTTCTTTAAGCATTACATGGATGCTTCTACATAATTTATTTCCAAAGCTACAAACTTATTTTATTTTATTGATTTTACTATAATATGTAATGTGCATTTACATACATTCCACCCAATTCCTACATATTTACATATCAAACACCTAAATTGTTTTGCATTTATACCGCCCAAATCTTTCATATCACAAAAAAAATATCTCTATTTTAACTTTTAATGCGTGAAATTCACCCTTTCATGCTTTGGTAAGTTGGCAGATATGTAAAAATTGAAGTTTAGGTGTTTGGCTTGCAAATACATTAAAATTTAGTGGAATGCATGTAAATCTTCCAATATATAACTACACATGTCGATACATTCATACATATAGAGTAAAATCTCAGACTAAACCTCTAAATACTTATATGGCTTCATTTTAGTTCCAAAGTCTATAAAATTATCAAATTAGTCCCCAATATTCTTTTAATGGAACCTGTAATCGCCCTCCTTCGCAACCATTCCTACCCGTATTAAAAAAACGTGAGGACTAAATTAACGTGTATATACTTTGGGACTCAAATGACCCCCTCCAAATAGTTAAGCGATCATTTTAGCACCTCTCTCTCTCTCTCTCTCTCTCTCTCTCTCTCTCTTAGCTCTTGGTTAAGACATAGTTAGGGCCTGAAGCTCTGTTTTGATTGTGCAGAATGGTGCAATTGCCGAGGCCATCCGCATATGGAAGAGCAATTTTGACAAGGAATTTGATGGAGTTGAGGAGTGCCCCATCTGTTACAGTATCATACACACCACCAACCACAGCCTTCCTCGCCTGGCTTGCAAGACCTGCAAACACAAGTTCCATTCTGCCTGCCTCTACAAATGGTTCTCTACCTCTCACAAATCAACCTGCCCCCTGTGCCAAACTCCATTTTGAACCCATCCCCATCAAAATGGTCTCAAGAACGTTTGATGTGCTTCGAGATGAGTGCCATACATCGATCTCAAAGCAGATCTACGGATTTTGAGTCGGAACATGTTTTTTTTTTTTTTCCCCTATTTTTCTTCCTTGGATATTTGTATATAGATCTTAACAGAAGCTTTTGATAATGTGAACTATATGTTTCTGTAATACTGATTAAGATTGATGAATTTTTCTGAAATTTTTATGGGGGTGTTCACCTACATACGGCCCGTTTTCTATGTATTTACATATCCAGTATATGAGGTTTACTTTTTTACATTTGTATCATTCAAATCTCTCATATCATATCGAAAATATCGATGTATTGACTTTTGAAAGGTGAAATATACTTTTTTTATGTAAAGGTGAGATGATATATATGTAAAATATGTTGGAATTAAGTGGTATGTTTGCAAATCTTCCAATTTTTATAGAGTGGTTCATGGGATGCATCTTTGATATGAGTTTTAAGTAATCAATAATAACGGTATGATTATTTTTTTATCTTTTTTTATTATTATTATTTAAAAAGGAACGGTCAAAGGTTATTATATGAGCCTCCAGCCACACTTAATGTGCCTAACAATTTGTGTGTCACTTTCTTAAGGTCAAACTGTGTCAGAGGGGATTCGAACCCCCGATCAGAGGGTTCTTATACTGTAGATGCCAACCAACAAGATGGTCATATGAACACAATCAAACAAATTATTTTTTATATTTAACTTGTTTATAATCTAAGCTTAAAAAATTTATGTGTGCTCGACTCGTTTAATGAATGCTTCAAACATGTGCTAGTTAATGAGGTAAACATCAATATGTTCGGGAAATCTTCATTTAATGAGTCAAACACATTGCCATGTGTTTTGATATATTATAGATTTTACCTTTACTTCATTTACTATTCATATGTTGTCATATATTTATGAAGTCCTAAGTTTAGAATATTAAAGGTCTTGTTTTTAATTCAAAAAATAAAAAGAGGCCATTTACATACAAATCCCTCAATTCTTATATATTTATATATCTAGCACTTAAACTTTCACTCATGTAAACTTTACTTTTTACATTAATGTCACCCAAACTTATTATATCACATGAAAACATATTACTATTGTAAAATGAGATGTCTTTTCATGCATAAGGAAGGTGACATATATGTAGAAGTTTGAAGTTTATAGATGTGTGAGTTTATAGATGTTTAGTGGTATGCATATAATTTTTTGTTTATATTTATAACATTTAGGTCTTGCTTATTATATTAAGAAAATGACTTTTATTAACCTTTTTTTAAAAATACATCTTTCAAGCATAGGAAAAATGATTAACTATGCAAATAGATAAGAATTATATGATTTGTAAGTAGACCTTGACAAAAAGGGACATTTACTTATATATTGCATAATTCTTATATATATATATAACACCTAAACTTTTATATTTACATACATAACATCAGAAAGATCACAATTATAAATTTTTTAAAAGAGAAATGCATTATTTCATGTATATATTTTTAATATCAATATGTTATGAATAAAAGAAATAATTTTTTGGTGTGATACAATGTCAAGAAATTTTCACCAGCCGGGACGACTCTCGAAGCATTGCACTAACATTGACCAATCCAAGCCAAATCATGCATAGAATGAACTGTTAAACCATTTTTAAAACCTTCTGGTGTCCAATTGGAACCTCAAGCTTATGGCTAAATCGAGCATCTTGACAAGACAAATTCAATAAGGCCAAGATCACTCAACTTTTCACAGAACGTCGTCTAGTCAAGGGAACCTCTCTAGGGCATCTGATGGAGTGGTTAAAATATTTTATTTGTTGGGAGGCCTCTTCCAAACTCTATAATTAGAGTCCTATCTCCTCAAGAGAGAAGGGGGACCTAAACCTTAACCTAAAGAAGGACCGGGAGAAGAAGAATCTGAATTACGACGGTTGCGATGAAATCTCGACATACATTGTGAATTAAGAAAAGCATCAAACGATTCGACAACGCAATCTGAAGATGGTGTAATGGAATGACCTCGAAAACAGTGCAACAACGCATCCCAAAGATGATGTAACGACGCCACTCCAAAAATAATACAACAACGCGCCCCAAAGACTGTTTAACAATACCCCGAAGACATTGCAATAAACCCAAATGACGGTGCGACAACGCATCCAAAATATAGTGTAACGATGCCACCTCAAAGACAGTGAAATAATGCATCTCAAAGATGGTGCGGCAACGTACCCTAAAAACTATGTAACACCCAAAGATGGTGTAGGAATACACCTTGAAGGTGATGTAAAGTTGTCACCCCGAAGATGGTTCAACAATACACCCCGAAGATTGTATAACAACACACCACAAGGATGATACACTGAAGCACCCCGAAGGCATTTTAACAACGAATCCTGAAGACAGTGTAAAATACCACCCAAAGATAAGATAGTGCAGGAATGCACCTCGAAGACGGTACATCGACACATCCCGAAGATGAGTGTAACAATGCACACAGAGTAGTGTAACTTCCAGTGATGACCCAGTTTACCAACTATGACCTATGTGGCTCACAACTCACATAGCTCCTAACTTTGACTTACGTGGCTTACAAACTTTATTATAGCTCCCGACTCCGCCCCCAATGGCCTACACATGTGATCACAACTCACTACTACGACCTATGTTGCTCAATGCTCATGCAACTCCCAACTCTGGTCCTTGGAGCCTAAGAATGTCATCACAACTCACTACAATAGCTTCTGTGATCATCTACGACCTATGTGGCTCATAGCTCATACAACTCCCGACTCTAGTGTCTGCGGTTCATGGATGTCATCTCGACACACCACTACATTCTATGTGATCAAGTACGACCTATGTGGATTATAGCTAGTGGAGCTTTTGACTCTGATACAATTTACCACTATGATTTACGTAACCAATTACAACCTACATGGCTCGCGACTCCCATAATTCCCTACCACGACCTTTATGACCAACTGATGCTTCTGAAGCAATCATATATGGCCTACATATTCAATTACTTCCATGACATTCAACTATATTCTCTATGACAAGATGACGCTACAACCACCTTCCATAGCATTCATGACGAGCTCCTACTTTCATATTCATCAACTATAGTCTTAGCGGCAAGTTATAGATATTATTATTGAACTACCACTATATATCAACTTTATAACTCTATCTTCCCTAATTCTGGAGAAAAGTGGATCATAATAGATTATTTCAATTAGGGCATGCCACATGAATTTTTCCCCTTTTTAGAGTTTTCAACGTAAAAATTGAGGTGTCTCCTCCTAGTTAATTCTCTTTTTATTCGTGTGTGTGCTAGATCTTCGTTCAGCGCTAAGACAATAATTTATACTAGACCGTTGCGAACCTTCCAATACAACAATAGTTTTTGTGTCATATGTAGGAAGTGAAGTTCCGCTTTACATCGTCTTCAAGTCCGCAACATCAAGTCTCTGCTTTGTTTCCCAATGATATGCATAATCCAACTAACAAATGAATCTCTTTTGCACCTTTAAAGCATTCTTTGGTATGAAAGGCAGCATTCATTGTTGTCTTAAAAGATCATTCATGTCAACATTCCAGGCACGAATGAAATGCGGTAGTCTTCTCGCATCTCATTCTGACATCAAGTCTGAAAACTACTTGCCGTATGGGTGGCAACCTTCACTATAGTCTTGAAAGGTGATTCACATTAACGTCTCGTGCACAACTGTGGTAGGGTAGTCATCCTACGCCTCATTCAATCATCAATTATTTGAAAAAAGCTACTAGACTGAGAGGCACCTTCATGGCAAAGAGCGCTTCCTCATAAGCTGTCGGCACTATTTTTGGTGTGGAGTTTGCCCGTAAGAAGTTGTCGGTCATCGGAATTGAAATCCCGTTGCCCGCTTCGGAAGGACGTTTTAAAAATTTAGTTTTGAAAAAGATGAAGTCAAACTGACCCCATAATTTTCATAGTTTAAATGAAAGAGCGCTTTACCTCAAACCCTGTATCTATCCCAAAGGATGAACACAAGAATTGAGGGTGAGGCTCGATCAAATAAACTAAAGAAAGTTATGACATCCGTTTGGTCTGTGAAACCAATATATTGGCCGACAAATTCCCCTATTTAATATAAGAAATTAAATAGGGTTTATATTATGCTGGGTTCGGGAAAAGCTTCCTATAGGGGCAAACCCCTATAGTTAATTACATCTTAGATAAC
>NW_018164665.1:2121049-2169057 GCF_001263595.1 Phalaenopsis equestris
TTGGGAATTTTAGCCAAATTTGGGTCCCAAGGGTAGTTAGGTAATTTGGAGGTGCCTCGGGGCAAAAGACCAAGTTAGGCATTTTACATAGAATTGGATAAATATCCATTCTAAATGAACCATGGATTAATATATTGTGAAGATATGGTGTACCCTAGTTCTAAGTCAACACCCAGGGTCAATCCTAAAGTCAAATAATCCTATAGGGACTCTTCTTGAATTCTCTTATAATGATCTTATCTACTAAATGCTAGAGGTTAAGATCATTATGTGGAATTTCAAGTTGAGTTAAAAGAAGAGTTTTGAATTTCTAATGGTAGGGGTACCTTTTCTAATTTTCTAAGACTAGTCAATAGGAAAGTCTTATGGCTAGACCTAGGCTACTAAAGAAGTTTCTAGACCTCAACCAAAAGTGAGGTCAACAGAGCCCCCTCATCATACTGAGTTTTTTTTTTCTAACTAGATTAGACAAACGTTCTCTTCAAAGTTTGATGCATGAACTACTTTATAAGCTAGCATTAAAAACACCCCTATTGGGGGACAAGAAATTTAAAAACAACTAGCAAATTTCCAAACATCATTCTTTAGTATGGTTGTAACTATATTTTCAAGAAAGTCATTGGTCCTTTTTGACCATGCACAATCTTGAGAAATGTAGAACATTTTCTAACATCTCATTGTGGAATTAATTGATCCTAGGGAGATTCATTATGACTTCTTTCATCACATGTTATAGTTATTAAGTAGAAGCTTTGACTAGCAGCCTCATATATGTCAAAAGTTCTTGGTAGATTTGATATGACTATGTCCATCACAGGTTAATGTCGTTGAGCTGATGCTCTAGTTATGCAACCTAGGATGAGTCTTGGGGTTCTATATGACCCATAGCTCATGCAACTCACGATTCCGACCTCAACGACTTGCTAATATCATCGTAGCTCACCACTACCACCTAGGTGACCAAATATGACCTGTGTGGATCACACTCGTGCAACTCCTGACTCTAGTCTTTGCTGCCTACTGGCGTCGTCACAACTCACAACTACAATCTACGTGACCAACTATAACTTAAGTGGCTTACAGCTCGTGCTGCACCTGACTCCGGTCTATAGCCTACAAATGTCATCATAATTTATCACTATGACCCCATGACCAATTATGACTTACGTGGCTCGCGGCTCCCGCAACTCCTTACTACGACCATTGTGGCCAACTGACACTCTCGAAGCAACAACTTATGACATACATAGCCAACTACTGCTACGACATTCAACTACAATATCTACGACAAACTGACACTACAATCATCATCTACAATATTCTTGGTTGGTTACTACTTTTGTGGCAATCAAAAATGATTTTAGTGGCCCATTATAGTTATTATTGCTAAATTATCACTCTATATTAACTTTATAACTATTCCTTAATTCTAGAGAAGAGTGGATCTGCTTACTCCCAATTATGTAGAGAATTATTTCAACTGACCACTCATGTTTTCTCACTTTCTATAATTTTCATATAAAATTAAGGTGTCTCCAATACTTTCGTTTTACATGTACATTGAATGTTCGTTGAACGCTAACATCTTAGGTTTTTTTTAAGAGCATGGTAGAGTGTAGTTCTAATAGTAAGAACACCAGTGAAACACGATACATCTATTTGTGACAGGAATGTCGTCGGACGTGCTTCGAATATAACAGTATTTTATATTGTTCTTTCTCTGAAGTTACTTTTAATTTTGATGGTCATTTCACTCACATTTATATGAGATGTCTACTTTGATTTTGTAACATTCAACCTGAATGTTTGATTTAAAGTATAAAATGTGCTAGTAAGAACAATTCATTATAAATAACAATATAGTATAGGGGTAGAAAAGTTATTTGTTTGGAAACAACTGCAACTCGACTATTTCGAAACTGTAGAAAACAAACACTGTTAGTTTATGTGCATTAGCTTCCTGCCACAGCTGTCGTGCAACATGCCTCAGACAGACACTTAAATTATTAGTCTACCATAGGGATGTAAACGAGTCGAACACGAGCTCATCTCGTGTTAAGCTAGTTAAAATATATCAATGTTCGTGTTTGACTCGTTTGCTTAGTGAGCCGAACACGAGCTGTACACGAACAAAATAGTTTTGACAACCCTAGTCATGCAATCGTGTGATGTTAAGTGTTGGGGCGAGATTTAAATCTTATTATTTATACTAAAATATCATTTAAATATACTTTAATATATTTTTATTTTTATTTTAATTAATATTTTTGATTGATTATAAAATTTTACAGCCTTTTAGTCAATTAAATCATCTAAAAGTGTTACACATCAATATTATATAAGAATTATGAGTGTCTAACTTAGGTGAACACCAAGAACCCCCCTTGTCAAGTCGACCGCCGCCGTCAAGGTTTTAAATATGTGCGTGTATGTTCTCCAGTTCGATCCTAAGAGTTACGTATGCGAAGCTCACTGGAGCAAGACAGACGGAACGTTCATGGAAGCTTCAGTCCCACGCACTCTCCTCAGTATAATAATATATCTTCGTCCTGAAAACGATGTTCAGAAGAAAAACAGAAAAAAGCATGTCTCAATCCTTGTCGCCATGGTCGCTCCACTACCCCCCTTCAAATGCCCACAATTTTTTTCCACCCCCAAAAACCCTGCTATTCTCAGGTTTCTCCAGCCATGGCTTCTCTCTCTGGCTCTTCCCTTGTTCGCCTCTCGTCTGGAAATGGAAGAAGGCGAGGCCACAGCTTCGGAGAAGCTCGTACTGCTCACCTCGAGAGCTCTGCTTCTTTTCCGAGCCGTCCGTATCGATGTCCGGCAGGAGGAGTCTGGACTAAGGTTCCTCGAGCCTCTGCTGAGGCTGCCGCGGTGGTTGAGGAGAAGGGTCAATGGGGGTTGAATGAGAAGGATGGAGTGAAGGGAAGGCCGCTGAGGTTAGGGATTGTGTGTGGTGGTCCTTCTGCAGAACGCGGGGTTTCGTTGAATTCTGCGAGGTCTGTTCTGGACCACGTTCAGGTGAGTATACATTGATTAAGGCTTTAGTAATTTGATAAGTTGCCATTCTTAAAAATTTCAACTTGATGAATAATGGGTGACTGCTAAAGGTCCACTGCTGGATTGATTGCTTTTGTTTTCTGCACCTGATTTCATTGATGAATACTAGAGTTTGAAGGTGGATAATGTAAATTGTGCTGCATTTAATTCTATATGTTTAATTTGTAAATACACCCTGCTGTTGGCTTCATATGGTTTTGGAAGATTTACATACATACACCAATGTATTCCTATGTATTTACATATCTAACTCCTAAACATTAGTTTTTACTTACATGCACCTCATCTATGCATTACTTACATACACCAATGGTGGTATTTTGATGTGATATGAAAGATTTGGGTGTTATGAATGTAAGAAAAGGTGAAATTTTGGTGTTAGATATGTAAACACATAGGAATTGGGTGGTATGCATGATTTTTATGGTTAGAAACAACATTCCATAGATGAGTGTGAAATGTTCTGTAAATGTATTTGTCACTTTTTATTCCTTCTCAATCTTTATGTTAGCTGAAATTTTTGCCACATGTAGAAAAATTTTATTGGAGAGTTAAAACACACATATTACCAATTAATAGTTATAAATAAAAAAGAGAACTAAAAAATGAGAAGTCAATTAATGATACTAATAATGAAAATGGATATAATAATAATAAATAAATTTTAATTTAAAATATCATTTATAAATATTATTGCTGAGACATATGTACAAGAAAGTTCCATCTTGATTGCATGCATGTTGGCAAAATGAGAAACCCTTATCTATGCTTAACTTTATGACTCTTTTGTAGGGAACACAAACCTTCCATAGTTTGCTTTAACTTTTCGAATTCACTAGAAATCTCAATCTCAATATTTTCTTAACAAGGAAAACCGATGGAAAACATTATAAAATCATCAATAATGATAAAATTTAGGGAATGTGGAATATGAAGGGCTTTCTTATGGCCCCAATAGATCACTATGGATACATGTTAAAGAGTCGTTGTTTCTTGAAGAAGTCTTATAAAATCGAAGGTAATCTACTTTTCATTAAGATAAACTTCATTTCATTCTATACTACCCTTCGTCGAAGGTGAGGTTAAATTTAGATCTCCATAAAAATCTATTGTGCACATTTGTCCTCATCTTGTTAAACATAAGAAGCGGCCATAAAGAAATTTGACCCTATGTGGGCAACATTAATTTTTGAGCTTAAGATGTTTTGAAGGAACCTCACATAACCTTTAATATTTATCAGATTTGCCCCTCAAAAAAGATTATTTTCATATGAGAATATGTATTTGGAATATCGATAGATTCATTTTATCTATAATGTTGAAGCATTAAAAAAATTGAATTTGTCTTTAATATGGTGATGCTTACAACTAAAATCAACAAACCACTTTTTATTAAAATGAACTACTGCAAAGGCTTCTATTCAGGAAGAATTCTCTAGAAAATCTTACCTAGTCTTATTCTTTTGAAGTGTCACTAATATTGACATTCTTATAATCGTTTTTATCCAACAATTTTTTTTTTTTATACAATCATGTTTAAACTCCACCCCATTTGGAAGAAATTCTCTTTCACTGCTGGCATCTATTTGGTTTCCTTTTCTTTTTAAATCATTTTCTTTCTTTTTGTTGAATAAACTTCTCCATCTCCAATAGGGATGTAACTCACCATTTATTGAGTCAAGAATTAGTGAGAGGAAAGAAGACTTTCAGTCTCCGCCAAGGATGAAAAATTAGTTCATTTTTAATAAAAATTTTTAGGAGAGCATGCTTCTTCTTGTCAGGAAAGATACATCTTATGTGATTCTCAAAACATGTTCTCCAAGGGACTATATGGTCGATTGCAAAAGAAGTGCATTGCATTCCTTTAGCTAGAATTTTGAAAAGCTAGGCATTCAGTCAAAAGAATTATAATAGTTTAAAATAAAAATGTATTTAGAATTCATTCCTTAGTTCATTTTCTGTGTATTTGGAATTCATTGGATTTGGGTGAATTCTAAATACACAACTATTTATAAAGTATTACTGTCGTTACTGCCGCGCACTGCTCTGACATCCAATAATTTATGTAAGATATCGCAAACTTTGAAATATTTTGTTTTTATTCTACATCAAAAAAAAAAAATACCAAGTCGTACGATTATTTTAAATTGAACTAAACAACTTCAAAGTATTCTAAAGATAATACATTAGCTATGCATTGCATTCATTTCACACTGCATTACTTTTTCAACAAGCCAAACACCCCTAATTCTAAAAGGGCAATGCACTTCTACAGTGATTTTTTAGCTTTTAAATGACATTCAAAGATAGAAATATCTCTTTAAGTAAGATTGTTATTTTCAATATCTAACAATTATCATAAGATTGGTATGCTCTGATAGGCTTTGTGAAGTTTGTAAGGAGAACTTCATCTTTGCATTTGAGGTTCTCAATGTTTGCAAATCCTTAATAGCTACAGGACATGTCATTGGAGTGGCCATTATTTTTTACAACAACCTCATACAATTTTCTACCAATGAGGTAAAACAGAATATAATAGTTGCAAATTGAGGAGCTCAATAATGAGATCAATAACTAAATCAACTAAATTTATCTTCGAGCTAATAGAGCAAATTTTCTTGTTCGCATTAAACTTTAAAGTACCAAACCCAATTATCATTCATATTGGGTCTAAGTTAATCTGAATACCTCAAAATCAACTTAAAATTGACACAATTATTAATTAAATTTTGTTTAGGCACGTTTGGGTCTAGTAAATTGGGTTAAACATTTCATATTTTGGTTAATTGGGCTGTGCTAATTCAATATATTGCATGATCCATATAATGACATTTAGATGGTCTAGTTTGGGTTAGGCTAGTTCGGGATAAATATTTGACCCATCTATCAATTGGGTTGGGGTTCGGGTCAATTATATTTGTGCCGGGTTAACTTTGGTTCAGACCCAAACTCGATTCGTTAATCTGAACTGACACTCTGAACTTAAAGTTTCCACCCACAAATAATGATAATCATTCTCATATGCCTGCTCCTATAAATTGAAGAACAACACACAAATGAATGGAAATAACTCAAACATCTACTAATAATATGAGGGGCTATGAGAAGTCACACTTTCCTTAATGTATCATTTTATGGAGTGGATAAACTTATTAAAGCACAATGTGTTTAAAAATGGCTTCAAGTGGCTTCAAGTGTTTTAAAAGACTACACCTTGGACATTAATGGTTATGTTTCATTTTATGCTCTTAAATTAATACACTTCATACAATGAACTAAGAAAATTTCTAAATATTTCTAATTCATGAACTTAAGAACGACTACAAAATAATTTCGACATTTCAAAACTAGATTTAAAAAATAACAATAAATTTATGCAATATGTTTGTTGGCCAAAACTTTCAGTTCAAAACATCAATTGGCAATCTTCCTAGAGTTTTCTTGTATGGTTAACTTGGATGTTGGAATGAGTAGGTTGCTTTGGAAACTACTTCAAATGATTATAAAAGATGAAGGTGGTGATCTTGGAGAACATGTTGTGGAGGACAATTATCGTTTTATTTTACCCTCAAAAGAATGAATATTGGGTTGTTGCTCTTCAAGGAAAGCAAGGACACGCCTCAAATTCTTTCTCACTTATTTACTCTATTTTCCCTTAAGATTTATATTTAGAAGACTATAGTACTTTCTACTCATTTTTTCTTAGTTAGAGCTTTGGCATTCATTGCTATGCAGTAAATCGTGATCTATGTCTTTGCATACCAGTATTTCTCACTCACTAAAATTAAATTAATGACTCAGGTCCTTTACAATAAGTTAGCTCAGATTGAGGCCCATTGTTAACTTGCGGATTAATTTGGGATAAATCGAATTCAAGTGTGGCAAAGTTGATGAATTTTGGGCCTGGTTGAAACATGAATCCATACTTTAGTCCCAGTGTCCATGATTTGTCTCTTTTCTTTGGATATGTTTTTATATGTGAGATTTTTATAATGCATTGACTGATCACATATATAAGCTGTGAATAAATATGATACCCCTTTAATAGGATGAAACTAAACTCTTAATCATCGTGATGTCTTTTGGTGCAATGGTTAAAATTTCATAAAAAAACTTCAGAGTTAAGCGTGTTCGTGTAGGAGCTCTCCTGAGATGGGTGACTTCTTGTGAACTTACACCGACAGGACAAAACCGTGAGACAATTAGGCCAAACAGACAATATATCGATGGGTAAGAGTTCATACTATTACAATAAAGTTTTGCATTGAGATTTAGGTTTACTTTGTATACCACCTTTACTTTTGGGTTTATTATCTTTTGCATAATTTTTTCTTATCATGCTGTAAACGAATTGTTATTTCATCAAAATTAATGTTCAAATGGTTTCTTTAAACCTTACCTATGTGTTTGTTTTCACCTCGGTCTTATTTTTGTTTTCACTAATGATTTTCATTGTAAGTTTTTATACGTGATATTTTCTCCATTTCCTTGATTAAACGCTCAGACAGGCCATTGAGATTAAGTTGGTGCAAAAAAACTTTGGCTTATTTTGCAAATTGTCTTTTCTTTTCTTTTTTCTTTTTTTTTGGGGTTTTATTTTTTATAGTTCTTCTACCTAAAGACAACAAAAATTCTCGCCATTATTTTTTTTTCACCTCAGGGAGAAGATGTGCAAGTTAGCTGCTACTACATTGATTGTGATTTCAATGCATATGCAATATCATCTGCACAGGTTAGCGTTTCTGCAAATTTTATTAACAAAATTTAATTTCAACTTGATATTTATGTTTCTATATATATTTCTAATGGGCAATAATTCTATTTTTATGATTTTTTTGGTCCCAACTTCTCATTCATGTTCCATGTGCGCCTTACTCTGCATTTTTGGGGTCTTTTTTCTCATTAATACTCCCATTTACATGCATACCATTCAATTCCTGTGTATTTACATATCTAACATCTAAACTTTAATTTTTGCATACATACCAATTATGCATGAAGAGGTGTATTTCAGTTTTTAAAAGTTAATATGGTGGTTTTTTATGTGATATTAAAGATTACCCATTAAAAAAATGGAACAACTAAAAAAAAAAAAAAAAAAGTTTAGGCGTTAGATATGTAAATACATAAGATTGTGTGGTATGTAAATGCCCCATCTTTTTTTGATGATGGTATTCTTTTCAGCATGATGTATCACCGCAGCATCTTTTTTTATTTCTGTATTCTTTTTAAAGTTCATATGTAGATCCCTACTTAACCCACAATATTCACTTGTTTGTAAAAATAATGTTTAATTGGACATAGTTTAGGAGTTTGATGGTTTACAATGCAATATCTATATTCTTTATGATCCATTTATTTTGATGGGCATTTTCATCTTTGACAGTTATACTCAAACACTCCTGCGGATTTTGATTTTAAGTTAGAAAGGTTTGTATTTCTACATAAAATTAGAATTTTTTTTGCATCTTTCTTTTTGTTTTTATGCTGTTCGCATCCAACTTAAATTTACACCGCACTTCTTGCAGCCTTGCTCATGCTTTTAGTTCTTTAACTGCATTTGCGGAACACCTTGCGATATCTGTAGATATAGTATTCCCTGTTATTCATGGCCGTTTTGGTGAGGATGGAGGCATTCAGGTTTGTCCTATGATTTAATACTGCTAGTTTGTTCTTGCATTTTTTTTTTATTCATTAGGAAATTTACATACATATCACACAATTCTCATGTATTGACATATCTGACACCCAGGGTTTGGTATTTACATTTGTAACAATTTGTATTATTCCTCTTTTAAAAGGGTAATAATGGTGGTATTTTTAATGTGGTGTTAAAAAGATCCAAGTGTTATGCATATAAATATGAGTGTTTAGGTGTTAGACATGCAAAGTCATATGAATTGTGAACTATGTATGTAAATGCACCTTATTTATTTTATTAGGGACATTTGGGATAATTTTTTTATTTTTGTTTTGTTTTGTTTATGCTTTTACTTAAATTGAAGTATTTTTGATAGGTTATAACAGGTTGAGTTATTTTTAAACACACGCAAAGCAACTTGTGAGCGTTTTGAGTGTTTTTAAAAATTAAATTAATTTGTTTTTAAGAACAAAAGTACGATACGAAAAGATGTTTTTGAAATAAAGCAAAAGAGAAAACAGAAAACTAAAAATAAAAATTGATCCCAAACAAGACCTTAGTTTTTCTATAACCCGGAGAACATAATCACTCGCTTTTTGTGTGGCTACAGATCTTCTTGACCACTTTTCAATGTCAACCTAACCTTTATCCCCAAAAAAAAAAATCATCATTATTTTGGAATGTCATATTGCTTGGAAAATCATTTTCTTTTCTCTATTGTATGGTTGCTTGCTTTTTTATTCTGCTTGGAAAAATTTCAGGAGCTATTGGAGAAAGCGAATGTTCCATTTATTGGTACCCCCTCAGCCGAATGTCGTCAAGCATTTGACAAGGTAGCCCTTCATTCTCTCTCTTTGATGTTTTTTTCTCAAAAAGCTATTTTTTGGCATTCAAAAAGATTACTTTTTGTGTTCAACAAGTGATCGACGAAGCGGTAATCTTCATAATATTTCATTTATTGACTCTTGAGTATCTGTTATGCAAGAAAATTCAATTTCAATATTACTTTGATACATGATCCATTATTCATAGGCTTATATCATTAAGTTGAAATCCTGATTTAAACATAAACTCTTTCTGTAGTCAATTTGCAAACTTCTATAGTTAGCCAATATCTTTTTCTCTGTTTTCTTGCATTTCTTCAAAATTTAAAATTTTTCTTGTTACTATTTTCTTTAGCTAACCTGTAAAGCCTGAAACTGGTTGACTGATTCGCTAATCCTTGATTGTTAATTGGGACATAGCGTACAATTCTTATGTATTTACATATCTCACATCTAAACTATCACATTTACATACGTAATATTTTGGCATTTAAACCTCTCCATGAAATGTGTATTTCAATTTTAAAAAATGGTAATAGTGTTGTTTTTTAATGTGATATTAAAGATTTCAGTGGCGTGTGTGTAAATATAAAAGTTTATGTGTGAGATATGCAAATACATTTGCTTTGCAACTTTATCATTAAGCCACAGTGGCGTCTAATGATGAACTCTTAAACCCTCTCTACAGTACAATGCTTCGGTTGAGCTCAAGAAAAAGGGATTTGTCACAATACCAAGCTTTCTGATACAGGTGTGAACCAGAGAAATTTTTGCTAGATTATTATTATTATGTTTTTCATTAAGTATTTTGTAAGATTTTCAATCATTTCTCTATGCCATTTATGTCTCCGTTCTATCAATTCTTCAAAACATCCATCTGCATTTCTTTATTGAAATAAGCCTTCTGGTATTGTAAATTTGAAGGTGCGTTTACATACATACCTCCTAATTCTTATGTATTTACATATCTAACACCTAAACTTTGAATTTTACATTTATTCCACCTAAATCTTTCATACACATAAAAGGCCATTATTTTAGCTTTTAAGAAGTGAAATACACCTTTTTTTTTGTTTTGTTAAGGACCTTAAGGTGGAAGTATGTAAAAATTGAAGTCTATTTGTTAGTTATGTAAATGCGTAAGTATTAAGTGGTATGCATGCGAATCTTCCAAATTTGAAGTGCATTAGACACGAAAGAGTAAATATGTTCAACTAAAAGCCGGCTTATTTTGATCTGGCTTTTCATCTCTTTTCATAAATTCATATCAGATTGAAGTTAGAACCTCATTTCTGCCACATTATGTGCAGCACATTTTTCTTCTCTTTGCCAACTATGAGAATATATCATGACACTTTTTCTCATTTGTATCTCTGCTGTGTTTTTTTGGATTGTTAATCTCCATGCATTCAATAACATTAAATATTATACTAAAAATGATAATACTTCATGACGAGAATGATAAACAAGATTGAGTCAATATGGTCTATAATATAAGAAGGAAATTCAATATTTTGAACCAGATCCTTTGTAAATGGAACAATGTTGATAGGTTTTGAATTAACAGATTAATTCTCTGATGATTGTCGTATTGATAGTGAATTTTAACATGAGAGGTTTATTTTCAAAATTAAGTCTCAAAATCTATTTTTGAGACTCAAATGATATATATTATAAGCTTGATCATTTACAAACAAGATAGAAAGTTAACATTGTTTAAATCAAGCAGTCAAATTAAATTCTCGATTTGGCCAAGTTTATAGAAAATTTAAATTCGAGCATTCTATTTTGAAATTAAACTTTAAATTTTATCCTAAAATAATTAATTATTATAATTCTTGAACTCGTTCATCTGTGAGCAAGATAGAGTTGATTAGATTCAAATCGATTGATCAAATACAATCAAAATCTCAATGATGGTCGTGTTGATAGAAAATTTTAATCAAATGAGATAATTTCACCAAATTTATTAAGTTCTGATAAGTGTTAAGAATTGATAAAATCCTATAAATTCATAAAATGTTATAAAATATTAAAATAAATTCATTAAAAAGAAAAACAAAAATCTATCCACTGTCCATATTTCTTCGTCGAGGGCAACAAATTTATGATTGGCCTCAGTTCGCATGAAGCTAGTATCATTAAGTATACCACTGCATTTTCTTTTAAATCAACTAATGCTATTAATGACTTGTGTCCTCGGTCTGCGTTGCTTGACTAGTTGACTCAACAAAAAGTGGTTATGACTCGAGTGCTCTAAATCATTAAATTACAATCATGGTTGTAGACCATATGCTTCTCCAATTACTATTATTTGAGACATAGATCATACGGTATATTTGATAGGACATAAAATTCTTTGTTATATGAGATTGATTTAAATTAGTCTGTTTAGATAAACATCCATCCCAGGTCTATAACATCTCCTTGGACGAAGCAATCTGTGGCTGTTGACAAGGATCTTTTAGTCAGGTCAAACCGATTTCTCCTCGAATTAAGTAGATTAGGGTCTTTGATAACCCAGGATGATGGAACTATAAGATCTTGACCGGATTTGTCATCATTTTCCTAATAATATGCCTTTAATCTTTTAGTGATAAACTTTTACAGTTTAAAATTCAATCAAATTTTATAATATAAAATCATAAATTGTTGCTACAATATGCTAAGTAATCAACATTCTAAAGACTAGCCTTAATTGAAAATGATTTCACTTTATTGGGATGGGTAATTAATGATATAGGCTTGCGCCTATGGGAAAATTCAAACCTCAAATCAAGAAGTCCTCATTAAATGGGTAGTGTCTCATATACAATTTCATCTAACTTTTGAAAGTTTGACCCGAAACCTCAAGCAAACTCTCTTTCGTTTGTTATTGTTTTTTGAGAGCGGTCAGGGCAACAAATTTTTTGAGCTACAGATGTCTGGTGACTTCATTGAATCTCTAGCTCATCATGTGGAGTAAAAAGTTCATCCATCAAAGGCTACGATTAATATTTGTATCTTCTTTCGAGTTTGGAATTTGTTGATGATGGGATCCCCTGAACGATTCTCTAGGGTGTCGACTATCATATATTTCATTATTGGGCTCTTTTTTGGGAACCCATTTTTTATGGATATTTCTAGGACGGAACTCCAGGAGCGCAGACCAAATGTCATGACTTTTCTTTCTCTTTTGTTTTCAGCTTCATGAGGCTTAGGTATTCGTATTTGTTTAGCTTTTCATCAGGACTTTTTGACTGTGGATTATTGGACTGCCCCAATGTTCATCAAACGGGACTTGGTCAATTTTATTTTTAGTTACCATAGAAGATGACAAATTGATGGTTATAGACCTGAACTAAAGTCTTTCATATTTCCTTTTTATTAATCATATTTCTTTTGCGACTTATAGGATCCTATGCACATATGCAGTCAAGGATTCAGATTTCTTCTTCTTTTCGATAAGAGAATGTTGTCGTTGGCTCTTGAAGGACTACTTTTTATCGTTCGTATGGCTATTACTATTTACCCGTTTCAAATTTTCAACTTGATTATGAACGAGAATACTTGCTTTCGGCATTACAGTTTGTCCATTAACAAGTTACTCAGGTAACAAACGTTGAACCCTCAATTCAACATTCTTCCTTCTTTTTCTTCTTTACAACTTTCTTCCATATGTGGAAGCTTCTACATCATGGCTTCCAAGTACGAAAGGCTTAGCTGGTAGAGTGTAGGCATTGGCAAGTTTCAGACAAATCTTCTGCTCAATGATAGCCCTCTTCGAAGTTGAGGCGTCAATAGGAGTCAATCTCTCAAAGACTGGACTCTCTTTCAAGGAACCACGACATAGAAAGAGCAATAAATCTTGGTCCATGCACAGGTCGGGGGCACAACATATAGGTGTTGTAATGTAGCAAGGCCTCACAGGATGACATATAGTACGCATGTTGTGGATAGGTACAACGACTATTGCAGCTTTAGTTCTAACTGATATACAATGGTGGCTCCATCATTTCTAATTTCGATTACTGCATCAGCGAATATTGGTGTCACATCTAAACTGATACACAGTGAACAGGGTATTCTGAAGATCCATCCTTGCATAAATGAAAGATTGGGATAGTACTGGTACTAAATATTTCATGTCACACTTTCAAAATGTAACAATGAACGCATAATAACATAATAAAAGATCAGATTTTAAATAGTAATTGCAAAAAATTAGAACCCTAGCAAAATAGAATTTGAAATTTTGGATTTTAATATTATTATCATCTTGCTGCTACTATATATTGAGTAATCAATGTCTTCATGATTAGCCTTAATTAAAAGTGCTCTCCCATTATCGAGAGCAGTAATTAACCATAGGATCTTGCACTTAAGAAACCTCAAACCCTAAATTTAAAAAGTTCTCACAAAATGAGCGTGAAATCTCTAGATAGTGTCTTATCTATAATGTCATTTGCCTTTTAAAAATTTGACCCAGAACCTCAACTAAACTCTCATTCATTTTTGGGAGGGGTTGGAGTATAAATTTGAAATGCGTTACACACGTAAGAGTAATTACGTTCAACTGGAGGCCTGCTTATTTTGTTCAGCCTTTTGATCTCTATTCATAAATTTAGGTCAGATTTGAAGTTAGAACCACAAATTTCTGACATACTATGTGCAGTACATTTTTCTTCTTTCTACCAAGCATGAGAATATATCAAGACACATTTTCTCATTTGTTTTCTGTACTGTGCTTTTTTGGATATATGTTGTGATAAACTATGCAATTGTTTAACGTAATTTCTAGCTTGTTATTTTTGTAACTATGTTTGTAACTATTTTTAAGTTTAGTTTTCTATAGAGTAAAGTTTCAAAATGGTGCCCTAACTACTTTTATAGTATCATTTTAATCCAAGTGTCCACAAAAGTTTCAGATTAGTCCCCATGCTCTTTTAATATGAGTTGAAATAGTTTCGAGGGAGAGCTATTTTAGTCCCCATTAAAATTCTGTGGACTAAATTGACTTATCATAGATTGGGACTAAAATAGCCCACTGCAAACAGTTAGCATATCATTTTGACTCTTTTCTCGTATTCTACATTTTCAGGCCATTTCTTTTAAAATTCATTCTGCTATCTTTTCAACTATGTGATGCTTTGAAGTATGAGTTTTGATAGTTTCATTAGCAATGAACAACATTAAAAACAATTTCATTTTTTCAGTTAAATGCCGTTTGCATTAATTAGTTTATGTTCATTCTTCATGCAAATATGCCCAAATTACATCAGTTTTATAGCTTATCAGAGTGAAAGCAGAGCAAGTTTGTGCGAAGAAATTATAAATATTAGTTTATGTTCATTCTTCATGCAAATATGCCCAAATTACATCAGTTTTATAGCTTATCAGAGTGAAAGCAGAGCAAGTTTGTGCGAAGAAATTATAAATATCTTTGTTTTCATTTCTATCTATTATGTCTGCTCAAACTGTCACTAATGTATAAGTTCTCTAATTTGGCTGGTTACTGATTTTTAAGGCAAATCATTCTGACAAGAGTGAACTGGCAAAATGGTTTGATCAACATCAATTGGATAAGGATTCAGGGAAAGTTGTGGTAAGTGCGACATTATGTTTGGAAGATTTACATACATACCACTCAATTTCTATGTGTTTACTTATCTATCACCTAAACTTCAATTTTTACATGCATACCACCTTACATATGCATTAAAAGCTTAGGTGTTAGATATGTAAATAAATGGGAATTGGGTGGTATGTATGTAAATGCCCCATTATATGCTTTTGTTCTTCATTTCATGCAGAAAAAAAAGTATCTAATCTAACTACAATTGCTTTCCATGGGCTCGCAGGTTAAGCCAACGAGGGCTGGATCGAGTATAGGTGTTTCAGTAACTTATGGAGTCGATGATTCTTATTTAAAATCTATGGATCTTATTTCAGAGGTAGCTTATTTTATAGTGATGGACACGTTCAAGTGGTGAAGAAATATCCAAATCCATTTAGCTTGTTTTTCTCTCCCTCAGGGCATTGATGATAAGGTTCTCGTTGAGATTTTCTTGGAAGGAGGATGCGAGTTTACGACCATTGTTATTGATGTTGGGACAGATTCTCAATGCCTCCCGGTCTCTCTACTTCCAACAGAGGTAAGTTACATTTAGTTAACAATTTTATCTTTTTTTTGTTTTTGTTTTTTTCTTTTATGTTTAAAAACATTGTCTAGTATGTTTTTTACATGTTTTAATTTCTGTTTCTAAAAATAAATTAACATGTTTTTGAAAACACTCAAAATAATATTTTAGTGTTTTGTGTGTTTTTAGAAACAACCATAATTTAATCAAATAGTCAATCATATTTTATTTCAAATCAAAACAAGTGATGTAAAATAAAAATAAAAATAAGAAAATCAAAGTGATCCTATACAATCCTTTAGGGCTTGTTTGGGATCTTTTTTTTTTTTTTTTTTAACATGTTTGTTTAACTTATTTTTCATATGTTTTTTCTCCAAAGATAAATTAACATATTTTTGAAAATATTCAAAAAAGTTTTAGATGTTTTGATGTTTTTAAGAACGTTCACATCAACTAACTAAACTGATACCGGAGCTAACCCAAACTATAATAGAAAAAAAGAATGTTATTACTAAAAACAAATAAACTGTTGCAACTAAGTACACTCAGAAGGGAAATTTCGGCAAAAAAAGACAAGCTCACGCTAGGGCTCGATCCGGCGAGATGGAGGGGGGTGGAGGTCGGCTAGGTGGTCGGGGAGTGGTGGTAGGAGGCTGAAATGGGTTGTGGGTTGCTGGGACAACAAAATGAGGGGTTGGTATTGCATTGTTAGTGAAGCGGAGGGCCTGGAACGATAGCGCAACCAAGGAGAGGACTGGGACAGCGAAGGACAGTGAAGGGGAAGGGTTCTGAACTTCAGGACAACTACAGGAGTGCTGTCTTGGGGCTGTGGCAACGAGGGTGGTGGATGGAATGAATGAAATAGGCTGCGGGGTGGCAGGATTGTGGAAAAAGATAGCAGGACTGTTGTCCTGGGCTGTTGCAACAAGTTTGGAGGGCTTGATAGCGGTCAAAACAACAAGGAGATGGAAGGAACAAGTGCGACGATAAAGGTGGAGGGATGGGACTGCGAGGGCAACAAAGAGAAGTGAGGGGAAGACAATTGCAGTAGCTGGGGAGGTCGTGGAGGATTGGGTAAGGATAAATACTCCCTTAAGATTGAGCAACATACCATTGGATTCTTTGGAAAAAGATCGCCACCTCAGAGAAGTTACAACCAAAACAACATCTTGCCTTCAGATACAACCCTAGAAAGGGAAACCCTAGACGCTGGCGTTTTTCCTAACAAAAAATACTATAAAAACTGTCTTCCAAACTCTGATACAACACATATATAGGAATGACTAAGAATGAAAGATAATATGAAAGGAAGCATAAGAAAGGAAAACCGTATTGTTTCGGCGACCCATCTCCACAATATTGAATCCCGTGGTACTGTGCTAGAAAAAATCTATGCGGGAAAGCTCCCGCATCTCAAACATGTTTTGTTTCAAATCAAAACATAAATAAAATAAAATAAAAATTAAATATAGAAAAAAATAAAAGTGATCTCAAACAGTCCCATATTTTATTTGGTAGTTTAAAACTTGTTTACAACTTTTGTAATCTTTTGTTTATTTTTTTGAAATAAGCTGTTGTTTTCAGAACGACATATTTTATACCTTTAAGGCTCATTACAAAATCATCGATTTTTACTCTTATGGATTGCATTAAGTTGTTTATTTGTAGGAAGTTGTACACAAATTAACCTTTTATTTTGTGTGGCAGATAAATGGTTGTATAAAATAATATGTAATCTAGTAGGGGTAAACATACATTTTAAAGGAAAAATAACGTTTTAGTTACCCATATCAATGGGCCTGTCAAAAGGAGAATATTTTTTAGGGTAATTTATATACATACCCAACAATTCCTATATACTTGCATATCTAACACCCAAACTTTAATATTTACATGTGACCGTTCAAATCTTTAGTCTCAGATAAAAAAAATATCACTTTCGCCTAGTTTTTGCATGTAAAATATAACTTTTCATGCATAGGTATATCACACCAAAATGTTATAAACATAGTGGAAGTTTGTGTTAGACATGTAAATACATAGAAATTTTGTGATATGTATGTAAATTTTTCAATTTTTTAATAAGAAGGAAATAAAATTCATATGGCAGAGCTTATAAGGTAAATCCTGGAGAAGGTCTAATCAAATAGCATAGGGTAGCAATTATTGTTGTATGCCTTAGACTCTAAAGGAACTAAATAGTTAAATTTCCTATAGGATAATGTGGTGGAATTACATGATTAAAATTTATCATTCTTCAAAGATAGGTTGTTGAGAAGAGGAAACTAGAAACCTTAAAGTTTAACCAAATTTGATTGGACGCAATAGCAAGTTGAAGTTTGTTAAAGACGTTTTAAGATAGAAAAATTTGCATACATACCACACAATTCACAATTCTTTTGTATTTACATATCTAACACCTAAATTTTGATATTTACACCTATATTATAACACTTTAGTGTAACCTATTCATAAAAGTTGTATTTCACCTTTAAAAGTTATCATTGGTGGTATTTTTTATGTGATTTTAGAGTTTTGAGTGTCATAAATGTAATTGTGAAAGTTAAGGTGTTAGATATGTAAATACATAATAATTGTGTGCTATGTATGGAAATTCCCCTTTAAGATAGTATAGAATCAAAACACTCATTATTAAGAAGACATCACGGTGCGGTGAGGTGGTACAAAATGTTAATTAAAGAATAGAATTATGCTTTTAAAAATGGCAAAACATATTTTTTGAGACTTGCTATGTGTAAATTGAGCGATATATAGACTTGACAATTAGAAGAATTCTTAAAATGTCATTTCATCTCTTATTAATTTCTTCGTCTTTATATAAGATTCATTGTCTAAAAGGATACCAAATTAATACTGGAACAACGTTTTTAATATCAAGTATTTAAGACCCAGTGAGTGTTTAGATTTGTGGTAATTGAACGACAATCAAACTTTGTAATTTTGTTGTTAAAATTATAAGCAAGCATAGTGGAATAAAGGCCGTGGAAAATCAAATTGTATTGTCAGAGAATTAATTTTATTCTATGCCTGAAATAAGAAAAATTCAATTAATTGAAAAGTGCACAGAGGAACTGACCTACAAATGATTTTATTAACCTTGAAAAGGAATAAGATAGAGCAAAAGGAATGATTTGATGTGTATTAAGAACAATATTTTTTGTAGAAATTCTGCAAAGATTTTAAAAGTTCAATTATTAGAGTTAAGAGTTCAATGAACCAATTATTAGCACTAGATTATTAATGGAATGACTAAAAGAGTTTTCAGTCAAAACTGAGTTCCATCAAGGATAATCATTAATTCTATATCTTTTTGGGGCATTTACATACATACCACTCAATTCTTATGTTTGTATATCTAACCACTAATCATTCATATTTACATGCATAACATGTAAATCTTTAACTTAACCTAAAAAGTATCACTACCATTATCTTTTTAAAAGTGAAATTCACCTTTTTAAACATAAGTTTATGTCATCATCGTGTTATAAGTGTAAATATCAAATTTTGGGTATTAGCTATGTAAATACATAAGAATTGTGTGGTGTGCATGCAAATTTCCTTATTTCTTTTGTATTGCTGTTGATGAAGTATAGTATATATACTCAAGCGGAGTTTTATGCTACTTTATGATATCTTAATATAAGATTACTTTTCTAGGGTAGGTTAAATGCTAAAAATAATGGAATTTAATGATCTAGGATTAGTAAAATAAATGAATACATTATCTAGAAGTTTGTTGCTCGTTAAATTAAAATTAATTAGTTTCAGCATTCACTAACAATGAATGATCCATGTACTTTATAGGTTTATGTCCTTTTATCTCAGGCAAAAGAATGTGGGTTTAAAGCCGGCTGATTCGATGGGGAATCACTTTAGAATAAATAAATATTTGTTTAAAACTAACAAACTCAAATAATGTTGTTTTCCTTTGAGTGATAAACTGCAAATAATTCCGTGATAAGAGGGTTCTGCATGGTAAAATTGAACTTGTTATGATTGCTGTGTGCTAAAATGAGAATGTTAAGATTAACTCGTGGTAAAAAATTAAAAACAATTGAGCATGAAATGAATATATCAAAAAAATAAGGTGGGTATCACCTATTAAAGGTAGATTTGTGTTATTGAAACATGTAAAATGAAAAGTAATAAACACATTAATTGTTTGGGGAGAGAGAATATCTGTAAAGAAAATGGAGTGGAAAGTACGTAGATCAAAGATAACATGAAAAAATTTGTCCAATATTTTTGTGTAAGTTTGACTTGATACCTTATGCAACTCAAGACTAATTGAACAGAGGATTCATGAAGTCAAGTCTGAAATAGTTGGGATGTGGCTCATGGTCATGATGATGTTATTTTATCAATATTTAATAGGAAAAACTAAATACATACTACTCAATTTCCTATGGAGTTACATATATAACACCTAACATTCAGTTTTTACATATATACTACCTTACGTATTCATGAAAAGGTTTCACCTTTTAAAAGTTAAATGGTGGTATTTCTTATGTGATGAAATATTTGGGTGGTATAAAAGTAATTAGTAAACTTTAGGTGTCAGATATATAAATACATTGGAATTGGATGGTATGTATGTAAATGCCCCTATTCAATGTATTCATTTTGCATGCAGTATTTCAAGAGTTTTGAAGGTATCAATCAAATTTCCCCTTGTTTGAAGGATTAAATGTTAAACTGTTTGGGTAAGCCACGAAATTAATGAATCCCTGATTCTTTTTGTATTTTCTAAATATAGTTTTGGTCTTTCGTTTCAACTCATCATCATAAGCTAAAACGACTAGTTATCAACACATCATTGACAGGTGGAGCTTTGTAGCAAAAATGATGCTAACGAGGATACATTATTCACCTATCGAAGAAAATATCTCCCAACTCAGCAGGTGTGAAGAGCATATCTCACCTTTGTTTTTTATTTTTCTTTTTTCATTGGAATAATTAGATACATAGCACCTGAAATATTGCTATTTATAAAATTTACCACCCAAGTGATATTTTTGAATTGCCGAACCGATGTATTTACCCGTGCCACATTCAAACAATTGAGAATTTGATAAAATGAAAAATATAGGTTGTGGTTTTATTACGAATTTTGATAATTGAGTGAGAATTTGAAAAATGGATGAAAGAGGTTGCCAAATTTGTAGATGGCAATATTTCGAGTGCTATATATTTTATTTTATTTTTTCATGTTTTGATTTAAATTAAAATATATTTGATCGAGATAGCTGTTTTTATTTTGGGTTTATAAGCCTTTGAAATTTTCTATTTTTGGAGGTTGCATACCACACCCCGCCTCGTTTTCCCACTGATGTCATTGAAGATATAAGGCAAGGGGCAGCTTTACTATTTAAGTGTTTTAAGCTGCGAGAGTATGCTCGGATTGATGGTTGGTTTTTGCCTTCTCCTGTAAACTTATTTTCATCATCCGAAAAGGACCTTGTATTTGGAGAAACAAAATCTGGTACCATTGTATTTACTGATATAAATTTGGTAAGCAGGGAGTTTCTATTTAGGGGCATTTACATGCATAGCTCACAACCCTTATATATTTACATATCTCACACTTAAACTTTCATATTTAACCACATTGTACTCAAATTCTTAATATCACATAAAAAATGGAACTATTAATACTTTTTAAAAGTCAAATACATGTTCTCATGCATAGTTTTAAAGCACCGAAGTGCTATGTATGTAAATATGAAAGTTTAGGTGTGAGATATGTATGACATAAGAATTGTAATGCTACGAATGTAAATGCCCCTTTAACATAAGGCTTATTGATTTCCTTCTGTTAACTGAACATGGCTCTTAATGTTATTCTGGGATTGTTTTTGTTGTACCTAGATAAGTGGCATGGAGCAAAGCAGCTTTATGTTCCAGCAAGCTTCAAAGGTACTGTCCAAACTCCTTTCGCACCCACAAATTGGAAAATAAAATTTTCTTACAGTGGTAGGCCATAGTTCTGCTTCACCGTTTTCTTACTCTTTAACATTGTCAGCTATATATTGCATTTTTGAAGCCAAATACAGTTAAATATGACGCGAATATGAACACAAAATGAACTTAACACATCTCGATTGTGACCAAAGTTATTTAATCTCGATTGTGTAATCAAAATGGCTAGGCTCCGGTTTCAATGGCCTCAACAGTGTTGCAATCAATGATTATTGCGGTGCTAAAATCTCATGAAAAGAACAACAGGCTCAGCGGATAACTACAAAAACAGTAACCTCACAATACATATCTTCCATTAAATTATCTCTCTTTAAGCCCATCAACCTGTTGCTCGTTAATGCGAATTGTTAAATTGACAGAACAGTGCCGACCTAAATTAAAGAAAAGAAAACAGAGAACCGGACAAGCAGCTAATTATTCAAAATCTAAATGAAATAAAAAATAATATGATAAAACCAACTGAAGCAAGCCAAAGTAAAATTATTTCTTTGAATCATCAAATTACTTGTCTTAGCATGTTTTGTAATCTGAACAAATTTTTTACTTTAAATTTTTATTAAATAGATTTAGTGCCATAAATACCATGAAAATCAATATGGACATGAATTCAGTTGCTTCTTGCCACATCACTCTTCATGACTACACATTTGCATTTTGATTGCTTAGCACTTTGTGTCAATACTTTTTTTTTTTACTTGACCGATTGAAAGATTTGAAAATGAAAATCCTTGGAATCCAAGAGATAAAACAAGAAAGATGCTCAACCAGTCCACCTAATTGGTTATTAAATATCCACATGTTTTATATCTGTACAATGTTGAGTTTCTTTTAATTTATAACAATATTTTTGCTATATTTAATTCCATATATAAGTTATTATGTCATATGTATTGTCAGGTTGGATTTTCTCACTCAAATATATTACGCACTATCATTCACCGTGCTTGTCTGCGGTTTCCTTCTCTTAGAACACACGTTAAAGCTTGGAGCGTATGGTCTCAAAAGTTAAAATTAGCAAAGCAAGTCGAAAATGTCCCAAAAAGGAAGGTTTTTGTAATTTTTGGAGGTGAGACTTCCGAACGTCAAGTTTCTCTCATGAGTGGAACAAATGTCTGGCTAAATTTGCAATCTTTTGGCGATGTAAGCCTCTCAAACTAGTGGTATTTGAATATTTGTAGTTTATGTTCATTAATAGATTTAGATAATGAAAAGTAATTCATAATAATTATTTAGCTTTCTTTTGTTGTGTTGTACTTGTATATTTAGCTGCTTTTTTTATCTCATTATGAAATAACAAAATTTTTTTTTTCAGTCTTTCATATTATGCTGAAACAACTATATTTAACTTTCACTTTTAGGGGTTGTTTGGCAATTTTTTTGGGATTTAAGTTTGTGGGATTCGGGAAATATTGTAAATCTGGATTTAGTCAATATGCTGAGATGGTTAATTCTCAGAAATTGTTTGACATGACATAGGTTGAATCTGATCATATCCAATTTCTTTTGGATTTAAATTTGTTTGCAATATATACATTTTATTATTTTTTAATTATATTTGATTAATTAATAATTTATTAAATTAATTAGTCTTTTTTTATAACTTTTTAGACTGATTACTTATTAATTTATTGTAGTTAGCATAATATAATATATAATTAAACTTTTCCAATCTTGTTAAATCTAAAATAGTTAGATTAAATCATTAACATTAATTTAAGGGTTATTTGGGATCAATCTAGCAAAGACCCGATTCAGACTATTTCAGATGCCATCAACTAGATTTTAACATATAGTAGTGTTTCCCTTGTTCATGGAGGATTGGCTGCCAAGAAAATAGATGATTTGGAGAAGAAATTTGAGGAAGATGCAAGCCAAATTAAATTTGAGATGGAGAAAGGTTCTCAATCATATAAGGAAGGTTTTCTTCTATGGAAAATCGATTTGAGGGTTGATTTGAAAGCTTGGAGGGGATGATGAGGAAGCTTATTGAGATGCAATCCATTCAATTTGCAAACCCTGACCAAGGGGTGACCGGAGAATCCTTGGCTAAATCAAAAGAGAAAGAGATCGAACGAAAGGAACATGAGGAGGAAAGCGTCCACCATCAAGAACTTCCTCTTAGGGCTTGGATGGGGTGGATTAAAGAAATCTAACAGAGGTTAGTGGGTCTAAATATGGAGCAGGGCATGCAAGAGGTATGGAGGAGCTTGAAGAAAAAAGGGAAGCTAGAATGGGGTATTACTATGATCGAAGGAGGGAGTTTTCTCTAGATATATGTGAGTAAACACCGGAGGGAGAGAAAGTTGGGGTGGAGATGTTAGGGTTTGGAAGTTAAAGATGTCGATCTTCGGGAAAGACACACATGAGTGGGTGTACCGGGTGGAGTGATTTTTTTCTGTGAATGGGCTAAATGAGTAGGAGAAGCTTATGACAATAGGAGTGTGTTTGGAGAGAAAAACCCTAGCTTGGTTTCAGTGAAGAGAGGCTAGATACCCAATCCGCTTTTGGGAGTAATTTAAGGATTGTTTGTTGGAACTTTTTTAAGCCTTTCGGGAAGAAGATTTATATGAGTTATTTTTTGCACTGGTTCATGAAGGGTTCTTCATGGATTATAGGGAAAAATTTGATATGTTATTCGGTCATTTGAGAGGCATATCAAGACAACTTCATGAAAGGGTTAAAGCCAGAATTCGAGCATCATTTAGTTTGCTAAGGCCGCGAGGATTGGGGGAAATTAAGAAATTAGCGCAGTTGGTTGAAGAAAAAAATGCAATGGAACATGAGAATAAGAGTGGCACAAGTGGAGTGCCTTGCCAAATTGCTATAACAATGTCGATATCAAAAGCTAAAGTAGTGAAAATTCAGAGAGAGTCTCCACGGGATAGGAATAATTGTCCGTGACCGGTAGCGACACTCAAGCGCCTTACAGAGAATGAGTTAGGAGAAGCGGGCTAAGGTGTTATGTTTTTGGTTTTATAGAAGTTTCCCTCAGGACACTGTTGCAAGATTCAAACATTATAGGTTCTAACTGTGTGTGATGAGGAAGCAGGGGATGAAGAAACATAGAAGGTTGTGGTGGTGGAGGAACACACTCACTTTTTACCACTTTAAGGAGAATGTGTCTTTTTGGGAGTGGAATTTTGTTACGCCAGTGCCTAAGGGCAATTTAGTCTTTAGTTATTTGTTATTGTTTAGTATAAATATGCCCAATAGGTTTAGGATTAGGGTTATGCATAAGATTGTTGTCTTGAGTCTTAGAGTTAAGGTTTGGGAGAGATTTCCTACCTCTCAAATTGTAAGATTTTGGAGAGATCGCCTACCTCTCAAATTGTTGGCATTTTATCTTATGTATTTGTGTTGTGTTGTTTGATGTTCTTGAAATAAAAATATTGTTTGCCCTAATTTATGTGAGAAATTCTCTCAAATCGTATCAGAGTTGCAACAGAAGCATGAGAAGAAGTGTCAAAGTGAGCAGCTGAATGCAAAGATTTTCTAATACTCGTGGATTTAAGTTAAATTCAGCCAATGCCTTCATTTAAGGAAAAACATAGGAGAAACTAGATTTAAGATTCTGTGGGATTTAAAGTTGCCATTTTAATCGTTTGGTAGGATTTAAGTTAAATATGGCTAAAATAAAGTTTGGTATCTTTCAAATACTCTATTACCAATTAAATTTTGAATGGCATGTTGTAATTCTACTAATAAATGTCAGTTTCCTGCAACATTATAATGCTTATATTAGTTGATTTTCTAAGCTTACCTTTATTTATTCTTCCAGCTTGATGTGGTGCCTTGTATGCTTGCACCTACTGATGGATATGCATCTGCCAATCATGGGGACATATATGAAATTAGCTCTTCAAATGTTGTTTGGTTATTACCGTAAGTACTACCTTCTTTTAGGGGCATTTACATGCATACCACCGAATTCCCTATGTATTTACATATCTAATACGTAAACTTTACTGTTTACATTTATACCACCCAAACCTTTCGTATCACATCAAAAATATCATTATTTAACTTATAGAATGTGAAATACCCCTTTTCATGCTTAATTAAGGTTGCATATATGTAAAATTTGAAGATTAGATGTTAGACATGTAAATACTTAGGAATTGAGTGGTATGTATGTCATTCTTCGTTTTTTTTATTCAAATGATCTGGAATAGAATGCCACGTGCGGCTCTTTTATCTCCTTTTATTGATCAATCTATCTTGGGATTATTTACGGTCATTATTCGACAACTTCTGAACCCCTCGAGAAAATTTTGAGCATAGTAGCTGACATTTTCTAGTGATGTCTTGTGATGTGATGTGCTTTAAATTTTATAATGAAAAATTGAATAACTAGAATGACTTTTTTTATTTCATAAACAATCTATTTGTAATGAGAAAATTATGAATATTTAACTTCTAGAATGAATACAAGGGTAAATCTTGAATTTACATTCATTTTTTAAAACTCTTAGATTTTTATAGTTTTGTATGGATTTTGATGCAAATAATAATGATGCAAAACTTGGCATCTAACTTATAAGATGCCAAATAAACTTAAAATATTTTAGAATGTTTCTAAACACTTCATTGCACTAATGCACATGTTAAAAACATCTTTTTTTTTTATGAAACTTAATTTATAATGTTGCTTCTGTTAGCTATGAATATGGTGGTGAAATGTTATGTTGTGTGATGGTTTGAGGTTCATTTTGGAAAAAGTGTGCACAACCTAATGCATGAGTGAGGAAGAAAGGGTTACACAGCCATAAAGATCCTACATAAATTCAAAGGATGGATTTCCATTATTTGCTCAAAACTTCTATATATTTTTAAAACAAAGTTAAATGAAATAAACAAATAATAGAAACTCAACTATAACTTGAATAAATTAAAGATAATTATATATTTGTTGGCCTACTTATGCAACCCATAAGGCAATTGAGTCATACATAATGACAACAAAGACACACCTAGTTTGATAAAATATTAACTCAAAAAACATTAAGATCATTTATTTTGCCAAATGGATTGCCTCGATTGGTTTTAAACTTTGAAGTAGTCCGGGAAGGCTGCTTCATATTGATCTAGTTTGTGCATGTGTTCATAGGTTCCTTGTATGCCCCGTGCACATATATTTTTATGCATTGAGAAATTTATATCGTGTTATTTTGTGTTTTCCTTTCTTGGAAACTCTACTCGATTATCCATGCACGCCTTTCTTGGTGTGGTGGATCCAAAGACATATAGTCCAAGTGTTTTGCACACCATCCATAGTCTTCTTTTTTTTTATTTAGTATGAGGCAACTTTTATTGTGGTATTTTGTGCACTGCGTATGCATAACTTTCTTAACATGATGGGTAAGTTTGTTCTGTTTCGTAATGCCTCATGCTAGGGTTGACATGTACAAATTGTTGAAAATCACTTATAAGTAAAAAACAATAATTTTTGGATAAAGCATGGCACAGTTGAATTTAAAAAGACAATGAATGCCCAAAATGTACAAATCTTAAAAAGCAGGACAAAAGAATGAAATAAATAAACTTACATGACCTTGTAGCTTGCTAAGGAATGTGAGCAGGACCATCGTACTGTCTCTTGGAGCACTATGGACTCAATATTGGCACAAAAATAACATGAAAGTAACCTTTATTTATAGGCATGCATTCTTCTTTGCAGGGTCTGGTGATGCATACAAAATATAAACAAATGGCATCATTTTGAGTACTTACTGCACGTCACGACTCATGTATTCAAGTAAGCCTTTAAGCAGACTGATAAATAAAATAAAAAAATCTCCTAAATGCATGTTAATAAGTTTGCATGTATGTACGGAAAAAACTAATAACCAAACTGGAACTAGATTTGCAGAAATGAGAAGTTGTATATTCCAATGACAATGTATTTGCCAATGAAGGAAGAGCCGCACAAGTAGTTAAAAATATATACAATTTTAGGCGTTGGATATGCTTCACCAGGCAAACTCCAATTCCATTAGAGGCATGCCAGAATGCCATGCGTGCTTTGAGAAGCATGCCAATATACTAGAATACAAAATACTACATGTGTTCCAAAAAATATGTCAATGCAAATTTAGTTGGTGCGGCTCCAAACTATGTCTCTTGCTTCTAGAGGGACATCATACTCAAATTTTATCACTTTGGAAGGCTTGCAAACTTGCTCTCTAGCTCTATAATTTATACCACATTGCGTGCATTGAATCTTTAGGGAGTCGAGAGAAAAGAAATGTTCCTGGTAATTTGAGATATTTTTTAAAGAATAAGAGAAACTAGGAAAAGTTGAGTGATGATGAAAATTCTTGAAAACATACAATAGAATATCAAAATAATTGAGAAAATAATAGAAAATATTGCTTTAAGCATGTGGAAATTTTCTTATCAGTATTTCAAAACTTTTGAATATGTATTGTAGTATTTTTTTTCACATTATTTTCAGCACTATCTAAGTTAGCCATTTCATAACAATTTACATCCTAATATGTTTTAAATCAAATTCATTCTAAATTAAACTCATTTTTTCTCTCATTTTTTAAGTGAGGCATCGTATTACATCCAATCCAATCCCTCCCAGATTAGCCTTGCTTACCTAAGCTAAAGGTTGTTTTTCTCATGGTCATGTCTGGAATGCCTTAGTTATCAATTCACTCCAATTCCACAAATTCTTTTCTATGTACTTCTATAAGATTGTGCCATAAAGAAATGTTGAATTTCATGGATCCTGTCAAGGAGTTTTGTAGTTAATGACAACTACTAAATTTTTTAATACTATTTTTTCCAATTAGCATGTGCATGGTTTTGATTCTTTTCATTTTTGTTATTTGATTATTGGTAAGCATTAACTACAGATTAGATACAACTATTTTATTAGTTCTATTTATCGATAAAAATAATCATGTGAGCAAAAGTCTCACTTATAAACTTAAAAAATATATACCTTAAATGATAAGTAAACTAATTTATGAAATGTATTAATTATGATTATCAGGTAAATCTTGTTATACTAATTAGATATTCTATAATGAATTAGGAAGTAGAACATGACTACAAAATAATAGTCTATTTTGAATTATATTTTTTTGATATTTGTATTATAGGCATCCAACATGAATTAGAGGTAATTGATTAAGTATTTCATTCTAATATTTGTGTATATTTTATATAATTCTAGTAAAGCTTCTACTAGGAAATATGCAAAATCAGAAAATATAATTAATCATAATAATAATTATAATAATCCCACGAATTAATGTGTAAGTAGCAGCAAACTCACAGCTCCATGAGGCAACAATGGAGATGATGGAAAGAGGACGGATGATACGTGCTTAGTGGGCCAGCTAGAGGAAATTTAGCATGCATGTTTTGCTTCTTGTCTTTTTGAAGTCGAGGGGTTGGTTTGGCTTAAGAAGTCTAGGAGTTGGGCCAGGTTGGATGCATGGGTCTAGGAGACATTTCATATTCTGCAAGTTATTTCCTTTGTTATGAATAGAGTACATATAAGATTACTGTCAAAACTTTTTTCTTTATAAATTGTCTATCAATTTCAACATGTCTTGTTTGGTTATAGTGTAATATTATGTGTTATGGCGACCGGTTTGTTACCATGATAGAGCTTGATATGACCATTCCATTCATGTAAAGTTTATGATTTCCAAAATAAATCTTAACCAAAGTAATTCACAAATTATTAATGCTGTGGAACTAAATTCAACTTATGCATTAAATTTTGCTATCAAATTTCCCTTTTTTCTTTTCCAAGTCATGAGGTTGTCCTCTATTAAAATGCACTATGTTGATATTGACTTCCTGCTAAATTTAAAATATACTTAATTTGCATCTATATAAGCTTCAAGGCTTAAGATACTTCGTCTTTTTGAATCTATTTATTTATTTAATTTTTTTGCTCGAAGCCCCCTTCAAATATTTAAAAATTATATATTCTATAACCCTAAAGCTTAATTCTTTAGAAGTGTGCTTGTATTGACTCACCATGCCAATAATCTAGGCAAATTAGATCTAGTATCTGATAAGTAGATAAGTTTTTTCACTAATCTCTCATAGGGGTTTTTATATTGTTGTATCTTTTGAAGTATTCCAAAATTTATTATTAAATTTATGGAGCTCTTGATAGGTTTGCTTCCCAATTTAATGATCCTTTTCGTAGTATCCAATTGCATAGTACTGCAATTTAGTTTTCTTCATACTTTTGCACATATAAATATATTTGAAACCATCAGAATTAACATTATTTTTTCTTGGAAGTTAACATAATTACCACATAATTCCTATGTATTTTCATATATAAAGAGCTAAAGTTTGATATTTACATTTATGACTCGTATAAATTTATGTATGAAAAGGCATATTTCACTTTTAAATAGTATCCATTGCATTTTTTATGTAATGTTAAAGATTTGAGTCCTATGCCTGTAATGAAATTTAGGTGTTAGATATGTAAATATATAAAAATTTTGTGGTTCGTATGTAAATGACCCTATTTTTTAAATATTATTTTAATTTCATTCATCTAATTTAGCCATGATTACCTACTTATTCTATCCTTGATTCTACTGTAATATTTTCAGTATAACTCTTGGAAATTTGGAACATATAGCTTTGTATAAATTCCTATTGGTTTTAATGTGATATGAGGAAACTCCGGAAAAAAAAATTTAGTCCCCGCCTATAGCTTTTCATTATTGTGCTAGGACAATGCAACAACTCATGTTATACATATACATACATGCATGCATATATATATATATATATATATATATATAGATTTATTTAAATATGCAAAATAAATAAATGATGGTTGGAAATTGAGTATGTTACTTACAACAAGGCTTCAACAATCAGTCTGATAATCTTTAATTTATATATTTAAGATTGGATTAATTTAGGGGCAATTATCTACATACCACTCAATTCATATGTATTTACATGTTTCATACCTAAATTTTAATTTTTACATTTTTACCACTCAAATGTTTCATATCACATCAAAATTACCACCATTTTAACTTTTAAAAGGTGAATCTGTCTTTTCATGCATAGATAAGATGTTATTATGTTGAAGTTGAAGTTTAGGTGCTAGATATGTAAAAAACTAGGAATTGAGTGGTATGTATCTAAATCTTCCATTAATTTATTATCTTTCAAGACAGCTAGGCAATCATATTTATGCTTTCTAACATGAAATTTATTTCTTGGTAACAGTTATTCACTCGTCCTACGTCATACTACAGATGAAGTCTTCGCTGCTTGTTTAGAGGCCATTGAGCCAAACAGGGCTTTGTTAGCTTCCCAAATGAGCAAGCTTGTTATGAATGAACTTCTTGAAGGCCTATCAAAGCATGATTGGTTTACAGGGTTTGATATAATCGAAGAGATCCCGCTAAAACTTACGCTGGAGCAATGGCTCGTGTATGCTAAAGAAGCTCAAGCGACAGTATTTATTGCATGTCTGTTTCTCAAGGCTATAGCGGTGAAATGTTTTCGTTCTAATTTGCAATTTTGTGTGATTTTATATTCCTTTTGGATGCATAAGTATGAATTCTTAGAAGGGGCATTTACATATACAACACACAATTCTTTATGTATTTATTTATCTCGCTCCTATATTTTTATATTTACACACATAGCATTCAAATATTTAATATCACATAAAAAATAGCGCTTTTGCCTTTTTTTTTTTTTTAAGTGAAATACACTTTTTCATGCATGGAGAAAGCAAGGCGGTCGGAAGCCAAGGAGATGAGTTTGTCTTATAAATTGTCATATGAGTGAGGCAAGGACTTACTTGAGAGTCGAACGGTAATATAGGAGGGCTCTCAATTGCGCAAGTTTCGGTGGCTATAGTGAGTGTTGCTAGGGCAAAGATTGTAAGAGAAGAGTGGCGTTATCTATGTGATCGAAGAGGCGACCGGTTTGTGTGATTCTGTGCACAAATGGTGACTTCGACTGGGAGAAAACTGAAGCCGTATGTGATCGAAGAAGAAGCTCTCAGGGGAAGGAAGGAGAGACATAGTCATGTGCGGCCTTCGCGTGATTCGACCAAGGTAGTGTTATTAAATCGATTTAATATTAAAACTTAATAATAATAATATATATATATATATACATAATAAAAAATAAGAGGGAAAGTTTAATAATTAATTAATTAATAAAAATATAATATTTTATTAAAATAATAAATTAAATAGCATGTTTATGATTAAGTTTCTAATTTAGAAGAGTCGACGTCAAAAACAAGCAGATTATCTATCAATTAGGTTGAATCCTCATATTCTCATTCTTGTGGACGTCGAGCTGCGAGCCGCGTCGAGCTGCGATAGTCGTCTCGTCTGCGTGGTCGTCTCGTCTGCGCGGTCGTCGCGACATTTCGGCTTGTCTTCGTCGTCACGTCTGTCTGGTTCTCCTCTCGCTCTCGTTTTTTGCAACTCTGCCTCGTTGAGCTGCGAGTTTTGCGGCTTTGACAATTGCCTGGCAGAGCTTTTTTGTTGTGATTTCTGTGATTTGCTGTGATGGAGCTTCCTTCGTCTACGGTTGAACCGGGCAAAATCTCCTTTGCCCACGTGGTGAGTAATTTTCGGCGGTTATCTTCCCCTCAAGTTATAAGGAGCAACGGGAAGGTGATTGCCCCTTTATCAAGATTGCAAGCAGGAAAAGTGAAAAACAACACTTTTTTTCTCTGAGCTAGAAATTTCATCACTTACTGATAAATTCAAGTTTGCTCTTATTGGAAAATTTCAGTGGGGACATCCACCTATGGAAGTTATCAGGAAAAGTTTTGATGATCTCAAATTAGCAGGAAAGTCGAAAGTAGGGCTCATAGATGGGAGACGCGTATTAATTCAACTAACCGTGCCTAAAGACACTCTAAGATTTTTTCCAAAAAATATCTCAATATTGCTGGTAAACCATTGAAGCTACTCAAGTGGGCCCCTGATTTTGACCCCAAGCATGAATCTTCTACTGTACGGTATGGTTTAGTCTACCTAATCTTAAGCTACACTTTTTTCACCATCAGGTTCTTTACTCTATTGGTGTCATACTTGGGGACCCTTTGAAGCTAGATCTACCAACTTTTAACCTAATCAAACCTTTTGTAATCAGAATACTTGTTGAAAGAGATATTAGTTTACCTGATGTTACTGAAGTCTGGTTGGGCACAACTCACAATGGATATTGGCAACAAATTGTTATGGAGCATAGACCTCCTTATTGTTCTCATTGTATGATGTTTGGGCACAATCTTGATAAATGCTATAAGCTTCATCCTAATTTGAAATCTAAAGATCAAGTGAATAATAATGGATCTGACCCCACTGCTTTGAATATATTTGTTCCATCTTAAGAGAAAACTACCACAGAACAGCTTATGGTGTCTGAGTTAATCACCCCTGTGGATCCTCCCTCTAAAAATTTTATTTTTGCAATCGATGAGAAGCTAGATGGCACTGTTGAGTAACCTACACTTTCAAACCCTCCTCAGCTGCAGGAAGCATTAGGTGAAGAGGAGACATTTCATGTTTCACACACACTTGAACCTACAGTCGTTGCAACAGTTGACAATCCTTCTTCTGGTGCTCATCAGCTTTTATCTGTCTGGCGTTCTGTTTACCAACACGATGATTAGATGAGCCAGTCTTCTGAGGAGGAATGACAGGTCTATTCAAGGAGGAAGAAGAAGATTGGAGGCAAACTTCAGCTAGGGAACCTAATGGATGATACTTCGGTTACTTCGGGAAATGGCTCGGCACTCAACAATTTGTTATCTGGATCTTGCCTAGAATTAGAGGCAGAGGCAGGACTAAAATGGCTCGTCACTAGCTACTCTTTTCTGCGATTTTGGTACTTTTTTTTTTGGTGCATCTTTTCTCTTTTGGGGTGTTTATGTGTGTTGTATCGTAAAATATATATATATATATATATATATTTATATATATATATATATAAAATAAAAAATTAAGAGGGATTAGATAAGTAAATTTAATACTTAATTAATAAAAAGATAATAGTTTATTAAAATAATAAATTAATTAAATATCACGTTTATGATTAGGTTTCTAATTTAGAAGAATTGACGTCAAGGCAAAGTCAAGCATGAATTAATCAACATCGAGGTGAGCACTACTTTTAAATTACAGTAATGTTTTAGTAGCTCTTCTAAACATGTATGGATTGTTATTCATGCTTGATTAATGCAATTTATTTTTCTATTTTTAAAATTTATTAGTCATTTTGATGTGAATGCTTATAATATCATATTTTGAAGTAATTAATGCATTATAGTATTATATGTTGAGTGGTATGAAATTGTGAATGATATAATCTATATAGAGTGATTATATGTATATGTTTGACTATGATGGAGTCAACTTTTGATGGTACCAGTGGTGGAGCACTATGATACTGATACACGTACATGGAAAATGATATTGATGTTGATGTATCTTAATTTACATAATTTTTAGATGGTGCTCATGTAACGGTTATACTGATATATTATGATACTGATATGTTGTTAATATAGAAAGGT
The DNA here is from genome assembly GCF_001263595.1 of Phalaenopsis equestris. Taxonomy (NCBI): domain Eukaryota; kingdom Viridiplantae; phylum Streptophyta; class Magnoliopsida; order Asparagales; family Orchidaceae; genus Phalaenopsis; species Phalaenopsis equestris. The sequence goes on from NW_018164665.1 coordinate 2,155,262, forward strand.
TTTTTGAATAACATTAAATGATTTTAATTATTTATTAAAAAAGCTTAATTAGCGTGCCTTTTACTTTCCTTTTCTTTTACTGTGGTCCATGTGTATAAGTATTCACTGACTTGTTTAGCTCATTTTTATTTTAAACCAATTTTTTAGGTTAATTAAGTGATTAACAATGAGCATTAGAAGATATAACGTTTATAGAAGACGCGAGCAACCAGTAATGAGGCAAGTTTAATTTTACTGTTTTAATTTAATTTGATTAGTGGTTCTTTCATTTGTTAAATTGTATACGAATATAGAAAATTTACTTTCCACCGTCCGACCGTTTGTTTCCGTCTTGGTTAATTCCAATCTCCGGGTCGGGTCGTGACAATGCTAATTAAAGAAGTGTCGTGCGGAGTAATGCTAGAAGTTAATCGCACACAAGGAAAACATAAATCTACCATAATATTTACTTGAAAACATATTTTACGGATTCTTTTGCTACTTTCTGTTTTTTTTTTAGACTAGATTTTTCGTTGAAACTTACACTACATAATTTATGATTAAATTAAGTCTCATTTGCTTCAAAGATCAAACTTTGTTGCTGCATCTGACCTTGACAGGGAGTGCCGTGCACTAAAAGATCTGTATATTAGCTATTTTAAGTGAACGGTAATGCGTAAAAGTTCAATGTAGATTATCGTAAAATTATGTCAAACTTTGAAATTAGCTACATGTTTCTCAATTTATTAATGCTATCAATGAACCATTTTTCTTGAAGTTGAAGGTATTAATAAATCGGCATACAGTATTTTGAAAAACTATTAAGCAATAAGATTCATTAGGTTGAGAATTTTCTTTTTTTTTCAGCATTATTAAACTATTACAAATGCTCCAAATCTTCCATCGATTTTGTCTTTTGTGCTTCTGAACATTGCTCTAATCTTAACTCCAATAAAAATTGAAAAATAATTAAAAATTTTTCATAAATTGTGTGAATTTTACAAATATAAGAACTTTATGTTGGATTGGTCTTAGGATTACAAAGTAATATCATAAAAAACTTGTCAAACCCCTTGTTGAATGATTCAAATGATACTTATCAAAAGCAAATTTGTTTTCTAGTTTGAAACCATGAAGTATTTATTTATCTATTTCCTTTGTTTTGTTCACAATTTTTACTTTTATTTTCATATTTAAAAATTTTTTTTGTTGGTATTTTTAAGGAAATGATAATGCATTTTCACTCCAGTTTATTTGGCAAATTTTATTTTGAAGTATCAATTCATGTGTACTTGTTTGTATCATTATTTGGAGTGTTTCACAGTTTTTGTCGTCATCATCTTATAGTTTAGACAATTAGGCTTTCTATTTTACATTTTTTATGCATTATAAATGTTGCCAATATTGTTTCTCAGTGCATGGCGGTATTGGTGAGGATGGGACCTTACAATCTTTGTTAGAGACTGCGGGAGTTCCATACACAGGTTTGTCTTTTAAAGAAATTTTTATCTTTAACGTGTAATTTTACAGTAGATGCGATAAAGCTACTAGTTTTAAAATATTCAGGTCCTGGTCCAACCGCCTCAAATACTTGTATGGATAAAGTGTCGACCTCTCTTGTGCTTACAAATGTATGGTAAATAAATTATTGGCTACATATTTTGATCTCGGTATCTTATTTCATTTATTTTACATGTTCTACCAAAAATGGTAGCGAGTTTTGGCCGGGTGCATGGTTTAATGTGTAAGGGCCTTATTGATTGTCTACATATGTTCTACACAGTGACCAAAAAAAAAAATTGGTCAAGTGATTCTTGTTTGATGCATATGTTTTGCAGCATCAAGAGAAGTCAAGTGATTATTTTAAAAGTTGAATTCTTTTGTAAACTAAACAAACTATCATCATGTTGAACCAAAAAGATATTCAACAAGCTCGATTTAACTTATTATCATAAAAAGATTGTGAAGTTCATAAATAAATTATAACTTATTATCGTAAGCAAATTCCGGTGTGATGTCATGATACTCAAACATACGTTCTACTGTTCAGAGCCACTTGGCATGTGCCTGCCAAAATATAGCAATTTTTTTTTTACTTCAAAAACCTTGATTCTCTGATATTTCATGCAAAGTCTTCGGGGTGGTGGCTTTTCATCTTTGAAATATGCTCGACAGACTGGATTCGTTGTATTTTTTCTATCTGGCAAGTCACTGTCGTGGCTTTGAGTAACCCTTATGGATTACCTCCTCTCGAAGGTGGTAAACATCTGTTGCAGTTGGAAGATTTCTTCTGCATATTCTCTATAGGTTCTCAAACAACTTTTTGCAGATTTCTCATAAACAGAATTAATGACATTGTGGCATTTCCTTCCAAACAAGTCTTTGACAATAGTCTCTTCGGTGGCATAGTTGGGGTTGGGGTTGGGGTTGGGGTTGGGGTTTGAGTTTGAGCAGATGAAAGATGGTGTATAGGGATGATGTTGGGTGGGAAAAAAAAATTTTTCGTTGCCATTTTGAAAAATTAGCAAAGGGAAAGATTTTTGTGGGAAGGTAGGGATGAGTATTGGTGGATGCTAGAAATCCTAAAGTAGGATTAGGGCCAGCTAACCTTGATACCACATGATACCGGAGTTAACCCAAACCATAAAAAGAAAGCAAATAATTGCTGATTTTATTAGAGAATTACAACCACACAAACAAAAATAGAAAATAACACAATCCCGGCTAGGGCAACTTCAAGATGGTGGTGGAGGCAGTAGGGGGGCCTGGGAAGGTGGCGGTGCAATTGGAAAGGTGCCAGACTGTAGAAAAACAGTGATACAACAGCAGAAGGCTACTGTCCTAGGCGGAAACAACCCAATAAGGAGGTTTGGACGGCGATGGTAACCTACGGGTATGGGGGAAATGGTGATCACTTGGCTGGGATGGTAGGGGTGGCGGGTGGCTGTAGGATCACAACAAAGGAATGTTTTCTATGGGCGGCTACATCAGGGAAGGTGACAAGTAACATTGGGAAGCGTCACGGGGAAGGATGTGGTAGTTTGAAGGGTGGGAACTGCAGTCAAACAGCCAATGAGGGTTGTTTTCTGGCGGTTGCATTAAAAGACGGCAGCTGCGGGGGAAAGGTTGCCGAGGTGTTGGGGAAGAATAAATACCATCTCAGGAGCAAGATACAGGCAGAGCACCACTCGACCCTTGGAAGATAACCACCACCTCGGAACTAGATACAGTCGGAGCACCACTCGCCTTTGGATACAACCCTAGAAGGGAAAGCTAGAGACACTGACGGCTATCCTAACAGAAACACAATCAAAACTGAAAAGGTAAAACATAAGAATCAATTATATAAGCTTTAGATATCAAAGGTGGCCCCACCCCAAGTGGATGACCATTCACTGGCTTGGAGGGCCGGTGAGCCTGTCAGAATGCTGGACTGGTGCGGTTCAAGAGCGGGGCGCGACTAGCACATCTGCTATTTGACGTTCCCGCGCGCATTAAGTTGACCCCCGCATTAACCTCACTGAGCTTTCTTTTATCCATAGAAGGATTTGCTTTCTGGGAGTTTGCTGTTTCAGAATGTCGAAAGCATAAATTTTCTCATAATCAGCAAAATTACAAAATCTCGAGTATGAAAAGGAACTGCTTTCTTAAGTTGCAAATTTTGTGCTGCATGCACTTCAGAAAAGAATTGCATTATGTGTTCTCAAAATTTGTCGCTCAAGCATGTGTTGGAGATGAAATTTATTTATTCATGTCCATTAGTATTGTTAATTTTCAAATTATTTTCTTGTTTTGATTTGCACATGCTCATTATTCGTTACAGATGCAAAATCTCGGAATATTTACACTACCCAAGGAAGTGAAGAGGACTGATGAACTAATAATTTCATCTATACCCGTAATATGGCATGACTTGACCACGAAGCTTCATTCAGAAACATTGTGTGTGAAGCCTGCTCGGGATGGATGCTCAACTGGAGTTGCTAGACTCAGGTTTGTTTACCAGAAGATTTACGTACATACCACTGTGTATTTACATATCTAACACCTAAACTTTAATTTTACAAATATGCCACCTTACCAATGCATGAAAAAGTGTATTTCCCTTTTAAAAAGTTAAAATGATGGTATTTTTTAATTGATATGAAAGATTTGAGGATATGAAAGATTTGAGTCTTTGAGTCGTATAAATGTAAAAGGCAAAGTTTAGGTGTTAGATATGTAAATATATAAGAAATGGGTGGTATGTATATAAATGTTCTTGTGTATATCCTATCTTATTAGATGTGGCGATCTTTCATACCTAATATTTGTTTGAACACACAACACACAACACACGCACAGATATATACATACATGTACCACACAATTATATATAGAGAAACTTACATTTTTACCACACAATTCTTATGTATTTAGATATCTAACAACACCCAAACTTACCAAGGTGTATTTATATATAACACCTTGGTGTCATAAACCCTTGCATGAAATGTTATACTTCACATTTAAAGAGTGCCGGTGGTATTTTTGATGTGATGTTAAAGATTTGAGTCTTATGCATGTAAATATAAATGTTTAGGTTCTAGATATATAAATACATAAGAATTGTGTGGTATTTATGCAAATACCCCATATATATATATAGGGAAACTTATATACATACCACACAATTCTTATGTTTTTACACATCTAACTCACAAATGTTTGATATTTACACCTATAAAACCTTGGCGTCATAAACCTCTGATGCTGATTTTGCAGATGTGAGGAGGATCTGAAAGTTTATGTGAGCGCATTAGAAAACTGCCTTCCAACGCTTCCTGCCAATAGTTTGTCTAAGGTCAGTATCACCTCTAATATTGATACATTGCAATCATGAAGATCTGAACTTTTTATCTATTCTTCTCCATAAATTCTTGGGTCAGAAATTGGTTTAAGGACCTGATAGTATCTAGGGAGAGTACATTACCGTTCAATTTCTATGTGTTTACATATCTAACGCCTAAACTTTAATTTTTGCATGGGCCACTTTACCTTATACATGAAAAGACATATTTCGCTTTTTAAAAGTTACAATAGTGGTATGTTTTATGTAATATGAAAGATTTGGTTGGTATAAAGGTAAAAATAAAATTTTGGTATTAGATATGTAAATGCACAGGAATTGGGTATTAGATATGTAAATGCATAGGAATTGGGTGGTATTTACGAAAATGCTTCTATTATCTTACTTTCTTAAAATCGATGCACTAGGCTTTTCATACTTCAAAAACTGAAGGGGCATCTACATGCATACCACTCAATTGCTATGAAATTGCATATCTAACACCTAAAGTTTATTTTTTTATGTATATAAACCAAACAAATCTTTTACATTGCATCAAAATTACCACTATTTTAACTTTAAAAAAATGAAATACACATTTTCATGCATAGGGAAGGTGGTGCATGCATGTAAAAAAATTGAAATTTAGGTGTTACATAAGTAAATGAATAGGAATTGAGCGGCATGCATGTAGATCTTCCAAATAAGCAAGAAGCATAGGAATCTATAACAAAAATATCATCTTTGGAAATTACATTATTCTAGTCATTTTAAATTTATCTTTTTTTGAATGTTTTTCGAGTTAAAGTTGTCATTTCAAGAGTTGTGATCTTATTAGGCACATGGTGTGATAGAGATGCCAAACCCTCCATCGAAGTTTTTCATATTCGAGCCATTTGTCGAAACTGATGAAATAGTCATTTCTTCCAAATCGGCCGATGGTTGTACTCGCCATCTAACGTGGAAAGGACAAAACGAATGGGTTGAAGTGACAGTAGGTGTTATGGGTCATAAAGGGCATATGCGCTCATTGAGCCCAAGTATTACTGTTAAAGAAACTGGTGACATTCTTTCACTCGAAGAGAAATTTCAAGGTTAGTATAAAGCTTAATTATGTGGTTCAAATCTTTTTTTATGTTTGTTCTACTATTAGTTTGGTTAATGGTTTGGCTTAAATTATAAAATTGTCTAGGTCATTTTTTTATGGAAACTACATGCTTTTCCTCGCAAGCGATAGACACCTTTATATTACGGTAATATAATTTTTACTTTAAAAAGTATATTAGATATTAATTGTAAATTTACTTGAATACCACTCAATTCCTATGTATTTACATATCTAGCATCTAAACTTCAACTTATGCATGAAAGTGTGTATTTCATTTCTTAAAAATTAAAATAGTAGTATTTTTTATGTGATATGAAAGATTTGAGTGGAATAAATGTAAAAAGTATATTTTAATTGTTAGACATGTAAATAAATAGGAATTGGGTGGTATTTATGTAAATGCTCCAAATCTTTAATAAATTTTAAAACATGACACTTGTACGGTATTGAGGAGAAAATAGTTGTCTTATTTATTAAAGAACGCCCCCTCTCTGAATTTATGAAGTGGGAATGAGCATAGTGCTCAAAGTACACCCAAATAAACTTACGCCTCTTTTCAAATTTAGAGTGCATTCCTATTTTAATGTTTATATATTGTAACTCACCCTTAAGTTTGAACAAACACTCACACATCTTATGTATGTGTTAATGGTCCCCACTCTAGATGAGGGAGGAAATAAAGATTGGTTTCATAAAACATAATATCGGCTGAAATTTATAGACATAAATTAAGAGGAATATAATAGCTTTATCTTTTTCAATGAAGAACCCGATAATGTACTATGAATGGCACAATGGGGAACTTAACAGGCTATCGAAAAACTTGAACAAAGCAAATAGTACCGGATATTCAAGTTGTTATTGAGAATGAATGAATAGTTGTTTTATGCTTTAGAGCAATGGAATAATTTGCCCTAGTACTTATGTTTGAAATTTTAGTTGTGTTGGAACAACGTGTTGTTGACCTCATTTTCAGTGAGGTCTTAGTTTTTTCTTCTATAACCTAGGATCTAGCTTTAGGAGTTTCTTATTGGTCATCCTAGAGGACTAATAATGGAGCCCACCTCCCATAGAACTTTGAATAACTTTTTGACCCATTTTTGTGAAGACCTCGCATGAGTAGTCTCAAGCGCTCGACTCTTAGTTGCATGGGCTAAGAACTAACATGTAGAGGGTCTGAAAAGGAGTTCTTATAGGATCAGACGGCCATAGGTGAACCCTTTATGACTTGGCAACGCAAACACCACAATTCACACATTACATCGACATTTAAACTGAAATCGATTTTCAAAATGATTCGTCAAGAACCCAAAATTTAAAATTAAATTTGACGCATTTTTGGCCTGACAGTCGGCAAACTTTTCCAGACGACCCTGGATGACGAAACGAACCACGTCAGAGCGTCCGGAACATTAGTTTTAGCTAAAAAAGACACTCATATTGCTATAGTTTCGCACGCGCGCAAATGGCATGAAAATTGATGCACATTTTTTTAATTTAGAGGGTATGGGTCTAGGCTGAACCCATGTTCAATTCGGGTTCGATCCTGGCTTAACGTGGGCTAATTACCCTAGCTCACATAGTTTCAAATTTCAAATTTTCAAATTTCAAATGGGCCATTTAATCTCATCTTAATTGAGAGTTAAGATTTCCCAATTGTTTAATTCCCCGCCTAATCTCGCGTAACGTTCACTTAGAAGATTATGACTATACAATTCAACGGGTTTCACAGTCCTGGCATTCGGCTCCCCCCGCTCGCCTCTTCTCCTCGGCACAGAAGCCCCCTTCTTCTTCCCCCGCTCACCTCTTCGGTGCTCCAAAGCCCCTTTGCTTTGCTAGTTTTGGAAGTGGGTCAGCCTTCCTCTTTCTTTTATTTTATTTCCCTTGAAATGGTTAAGTTAAAATGGCAAATTTTGATTTAATTATTTGGAAGAGTTTAGGACTGCTACTTGGAGCTAACTTTGTGGGCAGCATGACAAGGAGCTTGGATTGAGTAACAAGAGGATTTTCTTCAGTAATCTCTCCTTAGTGTAAATAACAATCTATAGGATTTCAAGGTAGCTCGCCTAACATGACGTAAATCTTCACACCCTCTTTAGGCTCATATGCAACCAAGTTGTGCAGCGTAAGTCTTAACTCGTCTTAGGATCTGAGGTTGTCGTTCAGTAAGACGTAAATTCTCATATCTCTGCGGGTTATTTGCATAATCGGATATTATGCAAATGTAAGTCTCAAATAATAAAATTGACAGGATTAAACACTTAAATAACATCGCCTCCAAAATGCAGCCACGCAGTAGAATATTTTGGGAAGTCATTGAGGATTTTTCTTAGGATCTGTGATGTATCATACATTTTTCTTCCTTCGAACTCCTGAAAATAACTATTTCTATTTGAGTCACTCTCATTTGTTTTTCTACGTCATACCGTGAAAATCTAAACTTGAAAATCTTAAAGATTAGTATCTCTGATCATCATCATGAGTTTTCTTAAGTGACCCTCGTCATTTGGGATGTAATTAACTATAGGGTCTTGCCTCTATAGAGAACTTGAAAACCAGGTAAAATAAACCCTACTTAATCTTTATATTAGGTAGGAGAACTTGTTGGTCACATATAAAAGGTTCGCAGGTCAAACGGATGTCACAAATCTCTTAGTTGGCGGGATTGGACCCATCGCCGAGATATACACTTATCTTTCGGGAAGGTATAGTATTCGCAGTATCAGACACGAGTATGCAAACCATTAGACTAATGAGATCCATTTGGTCTCATTTTTCGAAAATTAAAACATACTACTTTCAAAACCAAAACTATATACCTCTTATATTAAATTAACTTTACCAAAATTATTTTCAAAATCAAAAAGTTGAACAACACGCCTATAGGTGCTTATGTTATGGCGAGGGGAGCTTGCTTTGCATTTTGTATTTTCATGATACAATTGCTTTTGAAAATGATGTGAGGCGCCAAAATTGATATAAACACTTCTTCCTTCTAAATATTTTTTTTTCTTCCTTTTGCAAATACCTCCTCTCTTTTTATATACGAGGAAGAGAGAGTGAGAATGGGAGTGAGTGATTGTAGGAACTGGTTTGATGAAGATAGGCATTCGGGTAGGAGGTCCTTGGACTTGACGGCGACGTCAGAGGTGGTTAATGGTATGTGTTAGAGTTGATAGCACCATTAGACGACATGTTAGTTGGGTGGAGCACTGAGGGTTGGTGAGCTTAAGTTCTGACAACTACCATTTGTATGAAAGAGCTACAATGAGCTCGAGATGGAGGAGATTAAACAGAGGGCTGACTACAAGCTTCAAGCATTTGTAAGATGTGGGTTGAGAGGGTTATCACTAGTGTTGTGGAATGTGGGAGTCGGCAATAGAGGTTTCAAGTGATAAACAGGGTAGGAGTGCAAGTGGGGAATGATGAGGGTAGAGAAAATAGGAGAGCGGTTGATGGATTGGTGGCAAGCGGGAGATTTTGATTGGCTCTTGGATGCGACCAATAAGGAGAGATTGTTGCGGTTGTTTGTGAGGAGTTGTTTGTTTAGGGGTGCAGGGGAATGGGAAGATGTGAGCGGATCGTGCATGAGTTTGAGTAGGAATCAAAGAGAGATGGAGAGAAGCATTCTTTATTCCGAAGACTGGGGATGGTTTAAGGAGGACCGAACGAGGCTTGCGAGAAATGAGTAGGGAGAGAAGGATTTGGTCCAATAGCATATGAAACACAAAAGAGTTGGGAGATAAGATGGAATGAGAGAAATAAGGGAGAGAGTTTTTTTTTTTTTTTTTTTTTAAATTAAAGCTTGAAGCGATAAGTGATGTGCGTTTTTAGACACCTAGATGAATTTTCAGGATATGACGAGGCTTAGATATAAGAGGCAGGCGGCTTGTAAAGAGTTTTTTTAATAATATTTTTTGAAGAATATTTATATGGATATTAATATCAATAATATAATAATTGTCTTTATAAAAAATAGTAGGATTTTTTTTCTTTTTTAATTTTTAATATGTATTGGCGTTCTGATGGTATGGATCACAAGATTGTGTGTTTTAGGAAGTGGATATAGGTAAGCAAGGCATAGGGGTGCAGGATCAGGAGAGTCTGGAGACGCTTGCTAGACAAAGAATAGGGGTTAGAGATGGATGGCTTTGAGATTTACAGAGGAGGGGGAACATTACGGTGGGTTTTTTCTTGTTTTGATGTTTTGATATGAAAAACGACGTGTTTTAGGTACCTTATTTATAATGGAGAACGAATGCAATGTTTTAATGTACATCCAAATAAGCAGACACCATTTTTCTAATATAAAGAGAACTTTCCTATTTTAAGATTGACCATTTACATGCATTGCACACAATTTTTTTTGTATTACATGTCTCACATCTAAGCTTTCATATTTACACACATAGTACTCATATCTTTAATATCACATCAAAAATAGCACTATTAACACTTTTTAAAAGTAAAATACATATCAAAGTTCTATATATGTAGAGATGAAAGTTTAGGTGTGAGATATGTAAATACATAAGAATTGTGTGCCATGTATGTAAATTTCCCTTTAATGTTTTTCTACCCAACACACAAGTTCAGTAAACCACTGCACAAGATAAGAGTGCGATGATACATAAGTCCTGGATCAGCATCTAAAGCCACAAATTATCAGTAAAATAGTTTCTAGTCGTGTCTCGTTAAAAGATTTATGAGTAAATTCATTTTTGCGTTGTGTTCGAATCTAAGAAGGAACATCTATTTAATAATGCAGGAATTATTTTCAGGGGCATTTACATGCCTACCACTCAATTCTTATGTATTTATGTATCTAGCACTTAAACTTTGTTCTTTAAATTTATACCGCCAAAACTTTCATCTATAATAAAAAATATCATTATTTTAACTTTTTAAAGTGTAATACATCTTTTCATGCATTGGTAAGTGGTATATATATGTAAAAAATTGGAGTTTAGGTGTTAGATATGTAAATACATAAGAATTGAGTGGTATGCATCTAAACCTTCCTTGTTTTTATGTTGTATGATCTGCTTTTCATTCTAAAAGCTAGTACTTTTTCAACGTTTCAAAATTTTTTAACTTTGGATTTGTGATGATATTCGTAATATTTGATACCGATGATGAATGCTTTTTGCAGGTGGAACTGGCATCAATTTGACTCCACCTCCAACAACAATTATTAGGTTTGTCATCCTTTTTGAGTTTCTATTAGTCTTCTTTTCCTTGAGTATGTAATTATGTTATTGTGATCATAAGAACAAAAACAATGCAATCGTAACATTTGTTTTAGAATATCAAATATCATCTTTTAAAAAAGGAAGATTTACATACATTTCACTCAATTCCTATGTATTTACACATCTTCGTCGAATATCATCTTCTTAAAAATTGTTTCATCAGAAGAGGAAGATTCTGACTTTAGAATGTTTAAAAATATTGTCATTGAAACAGTTAAGTTGCAGCTTAAAAAGATTATTTATGCGTAAATTCGGAAGAAAATCAATGGGTCAAATTCAATTGAAATAATATTCAGTACTATTGCTTCTGGTTTTTGAGGGGTCTTTCTTACGGACCAATTTGATCGATTTAGAGTCCAAACAAGCTTTAAATTTTGTTATTTAGGGTTTAGGGTTTAGTTTGTTGATTAATTTGACATTTGAATTTTACGTCAAATTTACATCTAAATACCCCAAAAGATTCTTTATTTTATGATCCTAACTATTGGTTCTATCCTCCACGTCCAATTTTGCAAATTTGAAAATATTCAAAGCCATGAAAACTTTAGCCCATAAATACAATAGCCAAAGGAAAATTTTAAGATGCAATCACTCTGTGTATTAATATGGATCTCTCATTTGGACCATAAACTAATTCTCCCCTTGGTCGCAAAGTCAATTTCACATAGGCAAGATAAAGTAAATAACGACGGTGATAATCCTTTGGGGTATTTACATACATGCCTTCCAATTCTTATGTATTTACATATCTAACATATAAATTTTTCTTCTTAAGTTTATACCACCCAAATCTTTCTTATCACGTCAAAAGTAGCACTATTTTATCTTTCAAAGGTGAAATACACCTTTTCTTATATAGTTAAGGTGACGTATGTAAAAAATTGAAGATTTTTTTTAGATATGTAAATACATAGTAATTGAGTGATATATATGTAATGTAAATCTTCTTAATTCTCATATAGCATCACTTTTATGAATAAAACTGTTTCTTTAATACTTTTTTAGCTTTATTGGCAGTGCTTTCTTTATCTTTGATCCACAACTGCTCATTTAATAAGTTTGCAAGAGTTTCTTTTTACAGTGATGAGAACTTGCAAAAATGCAAGCAGCGAATTGAAATTGTGGCCAACACTTTGGGATTGGAAGGTTTCTCGCGTATTGATGCATTTGTTAATGCACGCAGCGGGGAGGTAAGATGGACTCACTTTTCTCTTTAATATTTTGCTTGCGAAAAGGGATCTTTATGATTGTTTGCAGTGGCTTTATACAACAACACTTCATCATATTTGTATTGGAAAATGATGCTAAGCAAGCTTGTTTTATATATTTTTATTGTTCTGGGAGAAATTTTTATATTCGTGATTGGGCTGGTGTAGTTCCAGTGACGGACAAAATTAGAGAAAGTCGCCTTAGATGTTTTGGTCACATTAAATGTCGACCAACTGAGGATCTGATTAGGACAGTAGATATTTTAGAATCGACCTATGTTAAGAAAGATAGAAATAGACCTAGGAAAACTTGGGCATATTTTATAAAAAATGATCTTAATTTATTAGAATTAAATGAAAATATGAAACTAAATAGGACGCAATGGAGAAAAAGGATTCATGCTGCCGACCCCATTTAGTGGGTTAAAGGTTTTGCTGTTGTTGTTGTTGTTGTTGTTGTTGTTGGGAGTAATTTGCATATGTACCACACAATTCTTATGGATTTACATATCTATTATGTAAAATACTATATTTATATTTAGGTAAATTTACTTACCTAGCGCATAATTCTTATGTGTCTACATATCTCACACCAAAACTTTTATGTTTACATACATAGCAGTTTGGTGATTTAAAATCTATGAAAAAAAATGTATATTTCACTTTTATAAAGTGATGATAATATTGTTTTTGATTTGATATTAAAGATTCAAGTGCTATGTGTGTAAATATAATAGTTTAGGGTGTGAAATATGAAAATATATTAGAATTGTGTGATATGTATAACACCTTATTATAAACCTATTAATAAAAAGGTGCATTTGACTTCTAAAAGATTAGTAAAAGTTACTATTTTTTATATGATGTTAAAGATTTGAGTGTTATGAAGGTAAATATTAAATTTTAGGTGCTAGATATGTAAATATATAAGAATTGTGTGGTATGTACATGCATTTTTCTTAAAAAAAATTTCTGACTAATGAAATATCTTGGTATGGTAGGAAGCGACTAAACTTTAATGCTTTCTTCTCTTCCATACCATTCCCACTCTGAATTACTTTTGTCCCATCTTTTTAAGTTTGCAGTCCATGCCCCCGAGTTTTGGATCGATTAGGGAAACTTAAGTTTAATCATCTTTATAATCTTGTTGATTGGGGGTGCTAAATAATATTTTGATTCGTTATGGGACCAAAAACAACTAGCAAACAACGAGAGAATTGCAAAAGAGAGGTGGAGAGACTCAAACAAGAGATGATTTTACTAATACAAATGAAAATAAACAAGATTCAACGTGATCTATTGTTCGAGAGGTAGATCGCATCTCCACAAATCTTAGACGTCGCTAGAACAGCACAAGAAAAGAAAAACAACAGCAAACCCTAGACAATTGGCCCTCCTAATACTATCCAATGCCCCCCCCC
>NW_018164665.1:2169117-2178538 GCF_001263595.1 Phalaenopsis equestris
GCTGAACTGATCGGTATATGGGTGAGAGGGGTGGGCCGGTCAGCTGGGTCCAGACCATTCTTGCCTGGACAACAGGCGTAACTTATTTTCTATAACATAAGATTATCTTAAATATAATCACCCGCCACATATTTGTTAAAAAAAAAATTGGATCCATTTAGGGTGACTACAAATGTTTGTAAAGTTGTACAACTGTGTCAAAAATAAGTTTTTTGAAGACTGTTGTGAATATTTTCTTTCTTTTTGTTTTTTTTTTGGTTTGGGGGGGTTCGAAATTTCATGCATAGCCTCACAACTTTCTTATTTACAATACTAGAACATATATTTTTTTTAACTATCGAATTGGTGTATTTACGAGTTTCACGATCAAATCATTGAGAATTCGATAAAAACAAAAAATATGAGTTGGGGTTTAATTGTGAATTTTGATATTTTGGGTATGAATTTGAGAAACGGATGAAAGGAAGTGCTATTTTTTAAAATAGCTAAGTTTTGTGTGATATTCATGTAAATAGCTAAGTTGACTATGGAAACAGCCTCGATAATATATGAGTGGAGCTTGGTAACGTGGGCCCCATAGCTGCACCTTTTTTCCTCACTGTTTAGGAAGATTACATACATATCACTTCATTTCTATACTTTACATATCTGACACATAAACTGCAATTTGTTACATGTAGGTCACCTTACCTATGTTAAACTGTTGTATTTCCCTTTTTAAAAGTTAGTGTGATATTTTTTATGTGATGTGAAAGATTTGAGTGGTATAATTGTAAAAGGTTAGGTTTAGGTGTTAGATATGTAAATACATAGGAAATGTGTGATATGTATGAAACACCCCAAATTATTTAATGAGTTTTCCTCTTCTGCATTGCAGCATTTCTCTCCATGCTTTCTTATCACTTCAAAAAATCATGAACTTTCGTACTTTAACAGAATATTAGCTGAAATTTATGCTCACAGATATATTCTTTTTTGCAGATTTTGGTGATAGAGGTCAACACAGTACCTGGAATGACTCCATCTACTGTATTGATTCATCAGGTAATTAAAATTTGAAAGATTTACATATATACTATTCAATTCCTATGTATTTACATATCTAACACCTAAAGTTCATTTTTTACATACACACTGTTTTGCCTATTCATGAAAATATGTGTTTCGCTCTTTAAAAGTTCGAAGATTTACATACATACCACGCAATTCTTGTTACTTGAATATCTAAAACCTATACTTCGATTTTTACATCCACACTGCCTTACCTATGCATAAAAAAGGTGTATTGCATTTATTTTAAGTTTAAATAGTGATATTTTTTATGTGAAATATAGGATTTGGGCATTATTGTGGGCTCCGAATAATGGACACCATGGCATCCCTCAAAAATGATAAAATGAGAATGAGTAACATAGTTTATTGTGTGGTTTCGGGTCAATTTTTTGGAAGACAGATGATTTAGTAGATAAGACACTACCTAGAGATTTCACTCTCATTTTGCGTGGACTTCAAGATCTAGGGTTTGAGGTTTCTCATATGCGCAAGCCCCTATGGTTAAATACCCCTCCCAATAATAGGAGAGGACTTTCGATTAAGGCTAGTCATTAGGGGGCTACTTGCTAAGCATATGGTAGCAGTAATTAGGGCTTTTAAATATAGAGATTCATTGCTTTGTGCTTAAAGCGGATGTTGGGGGGAATGATGACGAACACGATCAAGATCTCATGGTTCTGGCATCCCGAGTTGTCATACTCCATGGTTTACTAATTGAAGCTAGTTGACCCAACTTGACAAAAGAATCTATCAATAGTCATGGGTTGTTTTGTCCAAGGGAACTAATTTAAGTTAACATTAGCTTACAGAAAGCTTTGTATCCTATCGGGTATACTTTCTGATTCACGACTCAGAGGAAAATGATTGTGGAGCATACGAGCCACTGTTGTGGCCGTCATATTATAGTGTTATTTGGTTACAATCATCCGATCAAAGGAATCTAGTTATATCTAATCACTCGGTCAGAAGTATCTGGTCATAACTATTTTTTCGAAGTCTACTGACCAAAGCACTTGGATAGAGGACTTGGGTAACGTACTTACTGACACAAAATATTTTGAGTATAAATTTAGTAATATGTTTGATATGACAATGACTCTTTGTGAGCTCCAGTCAATTTAAAATTTGTCACCCTAAACAAATTAGTGCGAAGGGTGGATAAATTTTAGTTTAACCTTTTGGTGATAGAGTTCTTCATTTTAATATTTTTAATTTTTTTTATAATTGAAAAAATTTTGAATTTTGGGATGGACCTTCTGGCTAAGAGTTACTTTTAACAATCATCATCGGGGAATTGATTATAATGTTTATTTTATAATTTTATTGAATTTAGTTACCTGAGCGTTTAGACAAGATGTCAGTCATGTCAAATTCATTCCCTTTTAGGAGGATCAAACTAAGAACTTAGTTTTGTCAACTTCAATCCTTGTAGGGAGAGGGACCGGATTAGCCAAAGTGGGACTTGATATCTTGTCTTATAGGCAATGTGGCTCACTCAGAAGCATGCATAATTTATCACATTTGAATGTGACTTTGTAAATAGAAATATGCAAATATTTATGTTCTTTTAAAATAATCGTAAACTATTTCAAGATATATTTGACTTGAGCGGAAGTATGTGTTTGACCCGGACAGCATTGTCAAATGTTTTTTGAGTATTTCGGACATTTTAATTTTATTGCTTTGAGTTAATTTCTAAGAATATTTGCATGCATTTCATAGCATATTAGATTTTGACTTAGGTGTATGTTTAACCCGTGTAACATTTTTATACGCTTAAGTTTAGTGAGTTAAGACAAGCGACGGAGCATTTGTCGGTAAATTGAACTTGATTGTTTCGATCAGCTTTTCGAGAATTTAATAATTATTTGCATGAATACATTATCATAGAAATACGTATAAATACTTCACTTTGACTTTCAATTTTTGTTACTTGTCTGTTCGCACGAGTGTTGCAGAACCGGCGAGCGTTGCAGATCCGGTGGCAATTAATTGAAACTCAAATTCTTATTGTGCATTCAAGATGTGATATTTGGTTGCATTTCAATCCAAATAAGTTTAATATAATTGTCTTTTGTGAGAGGCATTCAGACAATGTGAAAAGCATGTAAATGCCCAAGTTAAAATTGCTGTATTTCTTGATGTAATATGAAGGATTTGACAGGTATAAACGTAAAAGGTATAGTTGTTAGATATGTAAATTAATAAGAATTGGGTGGTGTATATGTTAAATCCCCATTTCATTAAGAAGCAATAAAATAAGATTATAACCATTAATCATCCATTAATCTCTTGATTAACTCTTGTTCTTCATGTTCAGGCACTTGCAGAGAATCCTCCTATTTATCCCCATCAGTTTTTCAGAACAGTTCTGGACTTGGCTCTTCAGAAATCAAAGTAGATTTTCTATGGCTCACAGTACTGTTAAGATTTGAATTAATGTTTAATTTTGCTTTTAATTACTGTTTATGTTTCAGTGATTTACATTTGTGATTTTTTTTATTATGGGAGTGTGTGTACGCATTCTCTCCTTTGTGTTTGTTTATATATTGGTAGGGCAGGTTCGGGTCGACTCGAAATTGTCTCGAATAACTTGTGCCTCGTTATTTTTTTATTTCAAGCCGAGCCGACTAGAAATTGAATCGTGTTGGATGCGGCTCAAAATTGAAATGTGCTAGCTCAACTTGAGTTATTTGGATTTGTTTCAGCTCGGAGTCGGCTCGATCCGTCTCAAAATTGAAACTACTTTGCTCAAGTTGAGTTATTTGAATGTGTTCCAGCTTGAAATGCGCTCTTGATTCATTATATTCAATTTTACTTAGCATTATATGTATAATTTTATAAATAAAAAGTACTACAAGACGATCCATGTATGGCTCGAAATTGACTCAAAAAAAAGTTCAATTCAAAGCTTTTTCTTATTTATGTCCATCTAATGTTAATCCAAGCTAAAATTTTGAATCAATTTTCGAGCGTTTAATGATCCTCGCGATAAATTCACAACTTATATATGTAATTTAATGATTTTTTAGTGTTTTCAAAGCTTCAAGGTGGTCTAGCTTAGTTTTGTAAATAGTAATTTTTATGCCTAAAATCATGTGATTATTGCATCGTTTAAAAGCTATATAAAGCAAAAATTAAAAGAGATTATTTTTATTAGTGCTATGAGCATTTTATAGTTCAATCCACGTATTTTAATCAATTTACTTATCTCACAACTAAATTTTGATTTTAACCTGGCGAGTATCTTTTCTTATGTATGAAAAGGTGGAAATAGTGTAATCGGCCTTTTCGAGTGCTTCGTGTGTAAAATTCACAAAGTTTGGGTGTGAAATAAGTAAATGCACGAGAATTTGGTGCTATGTATGTAAATTTTCCGAACAATAAATATTATGCCCATATCATCTACTCCAGTAGAAATAAACATGCATGGTATTGTTGTCTATCTCTCCCAACATCGTTCCCCCTCCCCGCTATTCTTCGCCCCATCCCGTTAAACCACACGGCTTTATCTTCCTACCAGTGGGTTCTTCTCTCCCCAAAGTATGTGGCATTAGATGTTGGTTGAGAACATTTTTGCAGGTAGGGCTGTCAAAAAAGCTTGTTGTTCACGAACTTGTTTTCGGCTCGTTAAGTTACACGAATAGTTTTTTTGAGCTTGAATTATAAACAAACCGAAAATAAACAGCTATTTGTTCGCTCGTGTTCGGCTCGTTTTAGCTCAAAATAAAAATAAAGTTATAATTATTTGTATAATAATGTGTGTTTTTTGGCATAAATTTGGTTCAAGTTTGAATCCAACACTCCAAATTTATTTTTTCCAGTTAATTTTGATGAGTCAATTTCAAGTTGAACATGAACAAGAATATTTAAATCAAATTGAATACGTACACACTATTCACGAGCCAATTTTGAACATGAGTCAAGTCTGAGCTCACTCAAGCTTTTACAGCCCTACTTGCAGACTCTTACGATGGACTCGGAGATCACAATGGTTGCGTCTATGCGTCTTTTTGGTTTTCTTATTATTACCTTTCAGAAGAGTTTGCAATCTTCTTTTCCTTGGCCTTCCTGTTAGTCTTGATGTATTTGGTGCACCAATTCTCACTTCATTATCATCAACAAGCCAATATTCCTTCCCTCTTAAAGTAGCAATAGCACCTTCATATATGTCATTATGTATATGCAAGGTCAATGATGATGATGATGACAAGCATAAAAATTTGCATAAATTAATTTATAATTAATTAAATTGATAGATTATTAACCTAATTAAATAAAAATGGTTGTCAACATTGGTAATCACTGGCTTAGGTTAGGATCCGAAAATATTTAGCAATAGCATTCTACATTGATCGACAAAAATAGTTGATCTTCTCCTCCTTTTGCCAATCAATATAGAATGTTGTGGGGGAGAAGAAGATGACTATTAAGTGATCAAGTTGAGCCTGACAATTAACTCCCCATTTGGGGCAACTTATTTGATGAGGTGTGTTTTGAAAACGCACTCATACCCGTTTGATAAACTGCATTTTGGCAGATTTTTAAAAAAACTGCATTTTCAAATCATTGAACTCAGAATTTTCATATCGTTCCCAACAAAATGCAGTGGCAGCTTTCTATCAGTCATCTTGCTTTTTCAAAAAAAAATTATAATAGTCACCGCAGTTTTTTGAACAACAGTTTATTTTTCAACAATTTATTAATAAATTGTGGTCGCCCCAAACAAACCCTTAGAAATTAAAGATCATAATGCTTCAAATTAGAGTCTCTTAAATTAATAGAAGTCTTTCTATTGACTCCTCCACAAATCTTACAAGAAATAGAAAATTAAATTTTATCCGAGAGAAATTTAAACACGAAATATATTTAAATTTTTTATATCCTTATATGATAAAAAAAATAAGATTTATATGTCACTAAATTCTTATATATTTACAAATCTCAAACCAAAAATTTAATTTTTATGAATAAAAAATATGTATTTCACTAATTTAAAGATGATATAGAGATATTTTGATGTGTACAAAGACTTTGATGGTATGAATATAAAGAACAAAAATTTAGGTATTATAGTAGTTAGCTTGACAATTAATTTACAGTTTTGATCAACTATGTAGGAGGTTTGAATGTGTCTACCAAACGAAAAATTATTCCATACGGAAGAACCGGACGGTAAATCAACTGATCTAAGGTCCCGATGTATTTCGGTGGGCCCCACCTTTTTTTTTTTTGAAAAAAAAACGGAAGTAATCCTGACCGTAGATCACTGCATGCAGAGATGCAAGCGGTGTACGCACGCAATAATTCCTCCCACCAAACGCTGACATATTATCTAATTTTATTTTTGCAATTAATTAATTAATTCTTAGTAATTTCTATTACATTTTAAATATTTTTCAGTCCCCTCTTAAAAACTAAGAGCCGGCCGCAGGGTTTCCCGGTTCCTTCCACATGGAGAGAGCTGACCGGTAGCAAGTCTTCCGGTCTTGTTCTTCTTCTTCTTCTTCTTCTTCCCAAACCCTTCTTTAGGGTTGCGTTTTGTTGGCAGAAAACTCTGTTTTTTTCCCAAATTCTTGGATAAAATAGCAATTTGATGATGTAGGAAGCAAAGGCAGGTCAACTTCAACAAGTTCTGCTTGTTCTTCCATCCATAGTTTTCTCCTCCTGAGACTGCTGAGGTAGACAAAATTCAATGCTGAATCTTTTTGTTTCTTTCCGAAGATCGTTGCTTTCTTCAATTTCTGTTCTGAATTTTGTATTTTGGGAAGGTTAAAGTCAGTCGCTTAAGATCTGGGAAACAACTAATCCTATGTTGCAGGAGAGGAGACTTAGAGCGGCAGAAGAATGGGAGAGGAAATCTACATCGAATCTGAATTGAATACTGAATCCACTGTTCCGCTGAAGATTCAGTGCCTCCGAATCGAGATTCCATCAACCAAAACAGTTTCTTGTTCTCGGAGAAACGATGGAACAAGGCTGATAAATTTCTTCAGAGCTTGCTGTTGCAGAAAAATCTCACCTTTCTTTCCCATAGATGTGCACAGTTTTCCGGCGAACTTCATTAAAAAGATGAACTTGATCTGCCTTATAGATCTCTGCAAGGAATGGATCAAGCATCCTATGAATATCGCTCTTCTCATATGGTCCATCTGCGTCGCTTCATCTTCCTCCATGCAAGCTCTGCTCCTTCTCGGAATGCTGAACAGAGAATTTCCTGCAAAATCTTCTCAAAACCGCTGGATTGAAATCAATAACCAAGTTCTTAATGCTCTGTTCACTCTGATGAGTCTTTACCAACATCCGAATCTTCTCCACCATCTGGTTCTTCTGTGCAGGTGGAGATCAGAAGACAAAGTGGAGCTGAGAAAGATTTACTGTAAGAACGGGGCTCAAAAGCCCAACGAACGGGCTCACATGGCAGTCATCGTTCTCCTTCTCCACATAACCTGTTTCTCTCAATACATCTTATGTGGACTCTACTGGGGCTACACCATAACCACCAGACCAGAACTCCTTGAAAACCTCTTCAACGCCATTGGCTTCCTAGCTCCAGTTTTCGCTGCTGCGTACACCATCTACAGTCCCCTTGGAAAAAAAGACATCTTTGGTTTAGACGATACTGAAACAGTGAAGAAGCTGGAGATGAGTGGAGAAAGAGCTTCAGTTACTAATCCGGAGTGGAATGGAGCAGTATTCGATTGTGGAGATGATGTTTCAGTAAGCTTGCTCTCATTCTTCTGCATCTTCTGCGTCTTCGGTTGGAACATGGAAAGAATTGGATTTGGGAACATGTATGTTCACATCTCCATGTTCTTCCTCCTCTGCTTCGCGCCTGTGTGGATATTTGGCATTTCAGCTCTGAATATAAGCAATGGCTGCATTAGAAATGTGGTGGCGATATCAGGAATGGTGTTATCTCTGTGCGGATTGATCTATGGAGGTTTCTGGAGATCGAAAATGCGGGAAAGATTCAAGCTTCGGGGGAATGGATTCTGCTGCGGCTCTGAAACGGTGACTGATTATGTGCAGTGGCTGTTCTGTTGTTGGTGCTCTCTGGCTCAGGAGGTGAGGACTGGGAGTTTGTACGAGGTTGAAGATGGAGGGATTTACAGAAAGGATTTGGATGGAGAAGATGAAGTAAGTCTGTTGCTTTGCCCTCTGCCTCGTGAGAGTAAAGCGAGCTCTGAAACCAGAGGATGGAGCTCTGTGAATGATATAAAATTGCCACCTTTGCAGCAGCTGATAGAGGTGGTGTGAGGGGACTGTAAAAATGCCACCTTTATTACATACATGACACATAATTCTTTTATATTTACAATTCTAATATTTAATTTTGCATATTTATAAATGTGACACTCGAAAAGGTTATGACACTAAATTGTTATAAATGTAAATTAGACTTTAGGTGTTAGCTTAATAAAAACATGGGTGATTTATGTTTTGTGTGTAAATTTTCTTATTTTGTATTGAGATGGTTAATTTCTTGGGAAATTAAGTGTTGCAAGGGTTAGATAAAGCGATTTGTTATAATATATATATATATATATATATATATTGATATATATATATATATATGTATGTATGTATGTATGTATGTATGTATGTATGTATGTATGTAGACCACATAATTTTATATAATTATATATCCAAGAATTAGATTTTGATATTTATTGCTAACATTTTTTCCTAAACCTATGCATTTAATTATATAAATGCATGTTTTAGTTTTAAAAGCTTTTTAATAGAAGTATTTTTTATATAATATTAAATATTTGGGTGTTGTTGTATGAAGGAAAGACATTCGGTTAGATCGAACTCTCCCAACCTGAACACGTGCCAACAGATCAATTTCGCTCAAGCAGAAGAAACGTTTGGAGCAAAAATGGCCAAGTGGTGAGATTAGGACATGAGATAGCGGACTGACCCACTCGATGATCGCACAATGACCAAACGACAAGGGGTCATCCAACCAAAGCAGTGACAACTCAACTCAAAATGTACTAGATGCGAAGATTTATCGAAAACCCACGAAAATGTATATCGTCTGAGATCGGACAGTAAAGACCAACCGGCATCCAAAATATTATGAGCATAACAAACATCTTACATGTGATCATAATTTTCTATAAATACAAGAACATTACATATAAAAGTGGAACCCAAATACATAAAATTGGCTTATATTATGAAATTTCACTTCTTCCTATACTTCATTATTTGAGTTTGATTCATAGATAAATTCAATTTAAAAATTTATATATATGTAAATAAAAAAATTTGAGTGTTAAATTTATAAATAGATATGAATTGATTGGCATGTGAGTATATATATATATATATACATATATATATATATATATATATA
>NW_018164665.1:2178583-2181511 GCF_001263595.1 Phalaenopsis equestris
ATTTATTTATTTATTTATTTATTTATTTATTTATTTATTTATTTACGTACATATATTTATAGGACAAATGGTTGACCAAACCGCGTCATTGATACGAGCAAGAAAGTCAACGCGGCAACTGCAAAACTGAAAAAGATAATATATTATTTAAATGAGGCATTTACATATGTACCGCCAAATTCTTATTTATATATATATTTAACACCGAAATGCCAGATATATTATATATATATATATATATAAAAGATTGTCAGAAGCTATTGTACGAGACTCACCTCCTTAAGGCCAAGTTTGCCAGAGGATTCGAACCCTCGACCTGAGGGGTCTTATACCCTGGATGTCAACCAACGGGTCGGGGTAAACGACATGTTTAAGTGTTAGATATATAAATGCATGTAAGTTGAATTGTATGTATGTAAATCTTCCTATTTAAATTTTGGATGGAGAGTGATTCAAAATTGAAATCTTAATTAGGCGGCATTTTATATACACTAAAACAGTCAGTATGAATCTCAAAGTAATCGAGCGGCACCGATGGCGTTCAGAGAATCATGGCATCCTACCGTCCAAAGAGCAACCTCGCGATCAGAACCAACCAAGACATGTTCAAGTTAGCCGGTACGGCAGGCGAGATCTTTATTCGATCGGGCGCCTCAACCAGCCAACATTTATTTTGGAAGGCGGAATCGTCGCTCAATTGGTCTCCTCAGCCGATCGAACTCAAGAAGGCCGACCAAACAATTATCGTTGTATTAGAATTCATATTGTAATACAGATATTATATAAAACTTATATGATTAATTAGAATATTAATTGTATTAAAAACGGTTTTCATGACTATTTTCTCGTTTCTGTAATTGTACGAATACACACCTATAAATAGAAGACTAAATAACAAATAAAAGGATCTTAAAAAATAAAATACAACAATTCATGACATAAAAATATTATAAATAAAAATATTAAATACAGAGGAATTATTTGGAAGACAAGCATGTAAATTTCTCTTTAATTATTTAGAAAAGCATTTATAGTCAACTCGCCATTTATAAAGTCCATTTCAAGTTATTTAAATGGGAACATTCATCAATCAATAAACATCAACTATTCTCAAGCTCCCCATAATTATTCAACACATATAGCTTCATATTAATAGTTCAATAAATAAATCAATTTTCCTCACTCCAACATAAATGAGATTATCAATAGTCTAGCTCCACACCTATCTCTATCATTTAAGAGAGAGAGAGAGAGAGAGAGAGAGAGAGAGAGTATGAACATTTCTAATAGTTTACGGCTTTTCATCTGATCGCGTTCTAGCTCGTTTGGCTAAATCAGTTGACTTCGGGTGGATGGGGTCTGCTCGGTTGGGTGAGCTTGGTCAATGTGATCCAGTCAGTTGAGCTGATCCAACCTAGTTAACTGGCCTCAATCCCTTATGAGGAGACTTTTGGAGTCTCTTTGGGATAGTTGGAGATATTTTGTGGAGCTAGATATTTTCTTTTGGTCGACTCTACTAAGAGATAGGCTATCGCATTGAGCTAGTTGTATTATAGCGGTTGAGTCAGTTGCTCTCTCATCTCATTTTTGTCGTCTGGATGGTTTGTGCTTGAATCATTCTGTCATCTTCTCGTGACTCAGTCGATTTTGACTCTATTAGCTTGGCTCGTTTGCCCTAATGGCCCCAACGATCTCCTGACAATGGGCATGTTTTCATCATTACATTTTCAATCTACATTATAAAAATGTATATTTCACCTTTTATAAGTTAAAGTTGAGATATTTTTTATAGTATGTGAAAATTTTGACTCGTAAAATGTAAAAACCAAATTCTATTGTTTGATATGTAAATAAATAGATATTGGGTGGTATGTTTCTAAATGTCCATTTTTTCGGTTGCTGTAATTCTTATTATATGATAATTATTTCAACTACAAAATGTAATAATGAAAATTTACATGGAAGTCACCCAATT
This sequence comes from Phalaenopsis equestris, assembly GCF_001263595.1. NCBI lineage: Eukaryota > Viridiplantae > Streptophyta > Magnoliopsida > Asparagales > Orchidaceae > Phalaenopsis > Phalaenopsis equestris. The sequence continues at coordinate 2,180,559 of NW_018164665.1, forward strand.
CTTAAATATTTATATATCAAATACCTAAACTTTAATATTTACAAAATATAACATTTTGGGATATAAGTTTTGCATGAAAAAATATATTTGCCTTTTAAGAAGTTAATCAAAATAAAATTTTTTGAGAATTTTACATATAAAATTAAAAGTTAAATGTCGCGGACAAAAAGTCTCACATCGACTAGGTGTATGACTGAAGAACAGAATTTAAGTCTTGGGTTGTCCACTACCCCGAAGAGCTCTTTTGAGAGGTGACAAGTGGTATGAGAGCATATTACTGTTTGTCAGGTGTGTGGATTGTCCATGGTCCAGTGGGGTCCTTAATGGAGTCGATCCGTGACGAGGGTGTCACGTGAGTGGGTATAGGAGAATGTCAAGGACAAAAAGTCTCACATCGGCTAGATGTAAGACCGAAAAACAATATTTAAGTTATGTGTTACCCATCACCTCATATAGCTCTTTTGAGATGTGACATTAAGCACTAGATAAGTAAATAAGAGCTTTAAACCGGTTTAGGGAATTTTAAACCGGCCGACATTATCCGGTTCAATTTATAATTCTGAATTATATCAATCCCATTTGAAAAAAAGTCTCCTTTTACGGCTTAAATCATTGAAATATAAAATTTCTAGAAAAAAATTTGCATTTAATAAAACAAAAATTCCCCCAACCCTCCACCTCATGTTACGTCATGCCACGTAGCAAAACCATCCAATCACATGTAGTCAACAAACTGATCTTGACTTTCGCTCTCTCCGCTGCCAGGCCAAATTCAAAACGACGACTTTACTAACGAGGAGGGAAGCTCGCTGGAAGCTCTGACGAGTTCAGCCCATGAAATCCAAGCTGGTAAACAAACTATGAATCTTAAGGGAGTAGATATAAAGAGAGAAAGCATTGACCTTGTCTTCCTCACACGAAAATCTCAGCTTTTTCATATAAAGAGGGAAAGA
>NW_018164665.1:2181606-2193446 GCF_001263595.1 Phalaenopsis equestris
TTCCTGCTGTTAAGCTAAGGTATTTCAAATTTGATTCTGTTTCTTCCATGTTTTCTGTATCTGTTTGTTTTCTTTAGCTTAATTGGGTTGTTTAATGGAGGAAAAAGAGACAGTGCTGAATCAGAATCTGAAAGTTGAGAGTTTTAGCTGAAATAAGAAGTTTGATCTTTCATCTCTGTAAAATTTATGTTTTTATAGGTTTCTTCTTCATAAATTACGTTTCTGTTTTCAAATCTTTTGTTTTGGTGTCTGTTGGCTTGGTAAAATTTCTTAAGTGATTATTAAGAGATTGAAACCTTCATAAATTAGCTTCAAAACTCAAACTTCTCACACACACCTAAACAAAAAGTTATAGAATCCATGAAATCTTAGTGGAACAGAGAATAAAAGACATGAAAGAGAAATGGGAAAAAGTAGAGCTAGAGAACCTTCTTTCAAATTAGGATACTCATCATTAATTCATACTTTAATTGTTATATGGTAATGAATACACATGGGCTACTCTCTTGGCAAGTATATTCTACAAGTCGGGCGAGTTCCTTCATGAGCCGGACGAGTGTCTGATACGACGAGGGCAAGTGCCCTCCTTTTGGATCGGGAGAGTGCTCTCTTGAATATGACAAGTGTCACTTTCATCAGGGCTAGTTCTTTCTTGGGCCACGCAAATGATCAGCTAAAATTGAGTGAGTTTTTCCTAGGGCTAAGTTGGGGGTTTCTTTAACGTTAGTAAGTTACTTCATATCTTCATCTCAATTTACACAATTCATATACAAAAAAATTATTACGTGTGGTATTCGGATGTATTTGGACTCAGTGTACACCAACATTGCACATTGCCATACACATATTTACAACAGTGTATAACAATGTTACACATGAAATCCGAATACATTCGGACTCTGTACATAATAGTCTCTACGACACACACAAGCTATAAAGTTGAACTTTTATTATAGTTAAAAGGTTAAGCAATGCCTTCAACTAGTCATTTTTTTAAGTGATCTTCCAAACTCATAGCTCAAATTTTAATTTTTGAAAATTTCTAATTTTTATGCATTTATCTATCTCACATCAAAATTTAGATTTTTACAAACCCAACAACCTATCTATGGATGAAAATGTGAATTTTACTGTTGCAGACTGTTGAAAAGGGTAAATTGGGTATTGAGTCCTTAAAAATGCCAGTTTTGATTTGAGGTAACTTAATGCATAAGAATTGGGTTCTGTGCATGTAAATTCCCCTTTAATTTTTTTATTGCCGAAACAATTACAATTTTTAATTTTCTTGTCCCTGATATGAAACTGAATTCTGATATTGGCTGAAAAAAACTTTCTTTCAGGCCACAATCTACTGAAAATCTCTCCCAATCTCTCAAATCAGCAAGCTCTCTCCTCTCTGAATTGAGGAATTCCCCAAAAACTCAACTTTTAGATCAAACTCGCATCAAAATTGAGATGAATTCATCTCAGAACACTGCGCCAAACTCCGAAATCCACGAAGAACCACAGAGAATCAGCACCGGAATGAAACTCAGAGATTACATCCCAATCTACATTCCGGCGATCGAAGGAGGTCTCTTGAATCAGAGCAGACGCGAGAAGAAAAAACGCTTCCTTGATTTTCTCAAAGCCAGACCATCCAACGAATGGTTTCTCAAAATCCTCCGGCGAAACTCCGGCCCATATATGGAATCCTCCTCTCCCCCTCCCGAGTCCGAGGCGTTCGACGGCGGCGGCCCCCCCCCGCCCCCCGCCGCCGCCGATTTCGCGTTCCTTTCGTCCGCAAAATCCGCTGGAAATCGCTGTGGAGCTCATTCAAAAACTGGATCAGGAGTCCGGAACACATAGCCCTCTTCATCTGGTTACTCTTCGTTGCAGCAGGCTTGATCATGCTGTTTCTGATCATGACAGGAATCCTCAATGACGCAATTCCGAGCAGCAGTAGAAGAAAAGATTGGTCTGAAATCATAAACCAGATCCTCAACGCCCTGTTCACCATTATGGCTCTGTATGAGCATCCCAAGTTCTTCCACCAGCTAGTTCTGCTGATGAGATGGAGAGCAGGAGATGAAGTCGAGCTGAGGAAAATCTACACTAAAAATGGAGTTCCGAAGCCCCATGAGCGGACACATATGTTGGTCGTCGTGATTCTCCTTCACATCACCTGTTTCGCTCAATATGTCCTCTGTGGGCTCTACTGGGGCTACACCAGAACAACTCGGCCTGACTGGGCCGAAGATGTCGCCATTGCTGTAGGCATTGTAGCTCCAATTACAGCAGTAATATACACAATATACAGTCCTCTGGGAAGAACAAACGATGAACCAGCTGCTGATTCAGAGCTACAGAATCAACAGGAGGAGCAATCTGAGCATGAGGGGTTCCAGGAGAAGATCGTGATCACAAGCCCTGAATGGATTGGAGGATTATTTGATTGCAGGGACGATTGTACTGTAACTTGTCTCTCCTTCTTCTGCACATTCTGTGTCTTCGGATGGAACATGGAAAGACTCGGTTTTGGCAACATGTATGTTCACATAATCACATTCACGCTTCTCTGCGTTGCACCTTTCTGGGTTTTTGCAATCTCCGCGCTCAATGTAGACGATGATACCATAAAGCTGATTCTGGTTATTACTGGGAGCGTGCTCTGCATCTTTGGATTACTGTACGGAGGGTTCTGGAGATCGGAGATGAGGAAAAAGTTCAAGCTTCCGGGAAATCCGTTCTGCTGCGGCTGCTCTACTGTTACAGATTACTTTCAGTGGTTGTTTTGTTGGTCGTGTTCTCTGGCTCAGGAGGTGAGGACTGCGAACTTTTATGATATTGAGGATGATGGGTTTTACAGACAGGTTAGAGATCGAGATGGGAGGCCTGTGTTGATTCCATTGCCGAGGGAAGGAAATCTGATTGTCATGGAGAGTTACATGAGGAGCCATTCTTCTCCGGCGATGGTGGGGGTGATGGATATGCAGAGGTCTGATGATTTGCAGAGAAGTGGCTTTGGAAGGACGATGACTTGTCCTGTAGATGCTGTAACTGTAGCTCCTCTTCCTCATCTCATGCGGGTGGAAGAGAATAGGCCATTGAGAAGGTTGGAGCCATGAAGGTCAGAAAAGAAGTTTTTTGCTCTTTTTTTTTTTTCTTTTTGTACAGAGAGGAAAAGCATGGAAGTTAGCTATTCAGACAGACTGCATGTTTGTGGCAGTCTTCTTCTTCTTCTTCTTCTTCTTCTTCTTCTTTGTTTCAATTTTTCATTGATGAGAACATTTTTTTGTGCAAGTGAAGGAGAGAGCTCAGTAGGAGTAGGATCGAAGGAACACTGGGGGTTGTATTTATAATTTTGTGAATAACCAACAATAAGAAGAGTGCATTAATTTTTCCTAAACTTTTTACCAATTGATTTGAAAGTAATTATTATTATTATTATTATTATTATTATTATTATTTATTATTTTTTTTTTTTTGAGGAAAACTATGTGTTCTAAGTGGGATGGGTATTTTGATATTATAGAGATTGAATTTGAATTTTTGTATATGGAGAGGGTGAAGAGTCAAGAGTCCCTGTGAAAATGTCTCTCTATTCATATGATATGGAAAGAAATAAAGGAAAATTATATTTATAACCCGTTATGTACATGCTATTCTACGAATTATACCTTTGTGGGTTCGGAGCCTTGTTGTCATTTGGTTCGATCGATTGGGGCCAAAGAGGTGAGTTTATTGGCATTGTCGATCGGCCTTCTAAACGGGGATCATTGGTTGGTTGGCTCTTCAAGTACAAGCGGCTGATTGGATTTTTGAAGAAGGTCGACACGTTGATTCAGTTGAGCAAAATATGCTTAGTGGATGAGTCGGGCTGATCGTCAGCGCTCAGTTCCTACGCTGGGGAATTCTTATCTGTTGGGTAGACTTATACCCTCAAGCAGAGGATGTCATTTAGGCGTGTATCATTGCTTCAGTTTGGATGAACTCTGACTAGCTCGAGCCAATCGATTTTTTGGGTCCCCAGGTCTTTTTCCTTGAAAATCTAGCTCAACCATTCACTCTTTCAGAAGTCGACGGAGTGCCTTGAGATTTGTGCCAACACAATTTTTTTGTGTACAATAGAGCACAGAAACACACTTTTTGAAGTTATAAGGAAGCACAAGTGAACTAAGCTAAAAAATAGCTTAATAGAAATAATCAAGCAAGGAGTTTTAATGTTAGGGCATTTACATACATATCACAAAATTCTCCTCTATTTACAAATCTAACAATTATTTTTTTCTATTTACATTAATAACTTTCAAATCTTTAATATTACATCAAAAATATCATCATTACTATCTTCTTAAAAGTGAAACACAACTTTTCAGGCATATGTTTATGCCAACAAGTATCATAAATATAAATATCAAACTTCACTTACTAAACATAAAAATTGTGTTGTATGTATGTACATTTCCATTAATTTTATATGAGAAATTTTATTTATTTATTTATTTTTATTTATTTTATCATATCACTATGGCTATAAATAAGAAATTAATATAAGAAATCATCATTAAGTGAAGAGATTGTGAAATATGTAGTTATCATGTCTCTCTCAATCATCTTCATATTGGCATCTCCTTTCTAAATTGAAGGTTTGATGGAGTAACATATGAGAAGGCATCATAGAGAAAGTGACATTAAGAAAGTGCTCTTTGAGGTCACCAAAGAAGAGTCCAACATGCAACAATAACTTGAAGTCTAACAGAATAGAGAGGTCTTTAATAATCTATGATGCATTGGAAATTTAAAAAAAACATTTTTTTTTAAAATTTTATTATATTAAGTAAATTGTTTTAAATTCAAAACAATTTATTTTACTGAACTAAGCAAAATTGTCATGTGACATGATGATTTTCTTGCCACATGGTATTTACATAAAATTAATGTAATTTAATTTCTCCCCCTCCATGAACCGTGCCCTAATTTCTTTCTTCCTACTGAGTCATCTCTCTCGCGAGTGAGTTCCTCTCCCTCCTACCTCTGTGCTATATGCACGATGACAGTGGCTGCCCGACGATAGTGGTCTGACGGTAGTGGCCACACATTTGTGTTCTAGTAATGGGAAACATTTGTGCTCTAGTAATGGAGATGGTACGCTGACGACAACCGTGGTGGTTGGGCACACACCCGATGGCAACGGTACAACGGTGACAATTTTGTTGCTTTTGCATTGCTCCAATGGTAACAATGGCCAAAAACAGTAGTCTGGCGGTGACGATGATCTTGGTGAGGAAATGGTGGTCAGACGATGAAAGTGGTTTGGTGGCGACAAAAGTGGGTGGCCAGCAATGAATGGAGATTGGGAACCCAGAAGAGATTTGATTTCCTTCAACCTCTCATGAAGATAGTGTGGTCTAGTTATAAATTTTGAGAGTGACATTCTCCATAAATACTGCATAAATTTGGACAACTCTATTGGATGACCCAGTATGATTCCCTTGATCGTATGTAATTGTATGTGTGTTTGAATGTCAATAGTCTCAAAATTAGTTTTCTTAGACCGTTGGATTTGTCCCATCAAGATGCTTGATTTCACTATATTGTTATCAGATTTGGAGATCATTTGGTCCCATAAAACATATTTCAATACTCTTTGATAAACCTTAAGTGCGTGAATTGGACTCGCTTAAACTAAGATCAGACCATTTATTACGTCATTGTGTTTGTCTCATCGAGACACTTCATTTGATTATAAATTGGACTGCGGGCATTTCCAAATTTGATTTTTTAAGTTTCTGGTCCCAACATACATCAAGATTTATGCAGATCAATATTACTATTCAGTGACCTATCATTATATGTTATAACATATTTAAATATAGGGGCATTTACATACATTCCACTCAATTCCAATACATTTATGTATCTAACATCTATATTTTATTTCTTACATTCATACCGCTCAAGTCTTTGTCATGACAAAAAAAATGTCACTATCTTTTAAAAATTGAAGTTTAAATGTTAGATATATAAATACGTATAAATTGAGTACGAATGTACGTAAATCTTCCATAACTATCTAATATGTCGTATTTGTAATGTTTTTTTTTTTCTCAAATAATACCTACAATTTACACCAACATAAACAATATAACAAAGTAGCAAAACATTACAACTTCAATCATTCAACATATAAATTAACAAAAAAAAAAGGGACAATGTTGTAATAAGGAAAAATAAATAAACAACTATATTGATTAGTTTCAATACAACTTAATGGAAACAAATCTAAAAACAAAATAATATTTTAATTTTGTTATGCAATCTTGCTCGAAATTGTAAATTTATCATATTTGTTGAACATACAGCAAATGTTACAGCATCAGACGAAAAATATAAAAAGACATAAAAAAATAAAAATAAAATTTAAAAAAAAGCTTATAAATGCATTTAAGAAATTAAATATATATGTTTTTTTAATATCCTTAATTTTAAGCATAATTATATTTAATGTTTGAACATTTTTCAATAGCCTAATGTAACATAAAGCATGTCAAGACATCCTTATCATCCTCCAAAGCCACTATTAATGTTTGACAAAAATATTTTATAAAAATTTGAAGTACATATTTTCAATTTTATATTTCTTCTTCAAAAAATAGGAATATTTACAAGCATACCGCTCAATTCTTATTAACACGTCCAACACTTATGGTGCATTTGGGGTAGTTTGTGCGTTTCAGGATAAGCAGATTGTCCTAAAAAGCGGCCCGCTGGTCGACCGCTGGAATCGACCCACTGTCTGCATTTAGTGTAAAAATAAAATCGCATTTTCGGATAAGTAGACAAAACGCGCGCTTCAAACGGTACCGCGACATTTAGTTTTAAAAAACGCTCCAACATTTATAAGCTGCCCCAAACAGACCCTTAAACTTAAATTTTCACGTACATATACATATGCATAAAAAGGTGTATTCCACATTTTATAATTTAAAAAGATAATATTTTTTTTATGTGATACGAAAGATTTGGGGTATAAATGTAATAGTTAAAGATTAGTTGTTAGATATGTAAATACAAAAGAATTGGGTGGTATGTATGTAAATGCCACCCAAAAAAAACTCTCTGAACGATTAAAAAAAGGGGCATTTTCATAAATAGCACAATTTTTTTATGTATTTGCATATATAGCTCACATCTAAATTAATTTTTCATATTTGCACACATATAGACAAATCTTCATTATCACTTTTTAAAAATGAAATATATCTCTCATTAACATGTCTAGAGTGCCAAAATGATATGCATGTAAATACGAAAGTTAGGTGTCAGATATGTAAATACAAAAGAATTGTGTGCTATACATGTAAATTTCCCTGAGAAAGAAATCACCATGGTTTCTTTTTTCTTGAAAAATAAAATGATTAATAATAATTAATATGTATAACAAAATAAATAGACTTAAATTAAAAAAATAAAATAAAAAATTCAATTGACTTGACTTCAATGTAACATGACATTTATAATGATAATAGAGGAAGAACAAAAAATACATTCAAATAATAATAATAATAATAATAATAATATACATAAGAAAATGAGCATTTACATATATGTCGCATATTTATTATGTATTTATATATCTAACATCAAAATTTTCCAATTTACATGTAATAGATATTATCATCCAAAAAATTTATACATCCAAATGTCCACTGTAATACACTGATATTGACCGGTGTTAAACCTGTGGGTGGAGCTCACTTGACACGTGTCGTCCCACCATTAGACTCTGAATTCCTTATGTAATATTTTTTTCCAAATTTAGGAGAATTTTACATGTTATGGACTCCTTTTACAACTATAAAATATTAGATTCTAGAAATGTAAAAACATAAGAAATACAGGGTATTTGTGTAAATTTCAAGGAAAAAAAAAAGGCATTTTTGGTGTATAAAAGGAGGGCACTCGGCGTCACCGAGACCACCAAACCAAGCAGAAACAGAGAAGAGTGAGAACCAAAGGAAGCTCAAAAATGCCGGAACTAAGCCGCGAAATCCGGCCGGCGGAAGAACTCGACGGGCAAGCCCTAATCTGGAACAAAATCCTCTCCATCACCGACTCCCTCGTCCTCAAATGCGCCGTAAAACTCCGTATCTTCGACGCCATCCACCTCCATGGCCGCCCCATCTCCCTCCCCACCCTCTGCTCCTCCCTCCCAACCCCTTCCCTCCGCCCCTCCACTCTCCTCCGCCTCCTCCGCTACCTCTCCCATATCCGCCTCATCAACATCACCGACGACCGCCCGCCTTCCTTCTCCCTACCCCCTTCATCCTCCGCCTTCCTCCTCTCCACCTCGAAGCAGAGCCTCGCCTCCTTCATCACCATATTCCTCGACGAAGATTTCCTCGGCGCGTTTCATGCTCTCGATGTCTGTCTCCGCGAGGGTGCCGGCGAAGCGTCGGCGTTCGAGATGGTGAGTGGGGAGACGGTGTTTGAGCGGGCGGCGAGGGATCCGTTGCTGAGCAAGAAGTTTAACGAAGGGATGGCGGGGAGCGGGAGGATCACGGCGGCGGCGATGGTGGAGGGAGCGGGGAGGGTTTTTGAAGGTGTGAGGATGTTGATAGATGTTGGCGGGGGGATGGGGGCGGCGGCGAGGGTGGTGAGCGGTGCGTTTCCGGGGATTAGGGTTTTGGTTTACGATCTTCCTCATGTGGTGGATGGATTGGTGGGGAGTGATGGGGTGGAATTTGTTGCAGCCGACATGTTTGTGGAAGTGCCGCAAGGGGATGCTGTTCTTCTAATGGTAACTAGAAGTTTAATTTTGGGGATTCTGCTGATAATTTATTAGTAGATTTTAAATTTAAAGAAAAAACTTTAAAAAAAAATTGAGGAGAAATTGAATTTATTTAATTCTTTATTCAAAATTAAAGAGATTTACATAAGTAGCACCCTAATTCTCTGTATTTACGTATCTAACACTTGAACTTTTATATTTACATAAATAGCACTTTGATGCTTTAAGGGCCCGTTTGGGGCAGCTGCAGCTTATTGGATAATCTGCTGATAAGCTGATTAAATATAATTTGATAATAAGCTAGGTGCAGTGACCATTAAAAATTTTTTATTTTTCGGAAAAGTCAGACCACTGCCAGAAAGTTGTAACTGCACCTAAATAAGTGCGGTGTGAAAACATTGTTTTCAGCGTTTTAAAAACGCATATGTTGCCAAAACACAGTTTACTCAAACAGATCATGTGCATTTTCAAAACGTCACCACACCAAATAAACTGTCCTAAACGGGTCTTAAATCTTTGCATGAAAATGTGTATTTCAATTTAAAAAAAGTGATAATAATGCTAAATGAGAAAGTTTATGGGTGAGATATGTAAATACATAAGAATTGTGTGCTGTTCATGTAAATGCTTCTTAAAGTTATTAAGTAAATTAAATTTTAATTAAATATTTTATAAGATAGTTGTTGGGTCACTTCATATAAGATTCTAAGTCAAATTAGAATCTTAATAGAATTTATACATGATTTCAATATAAATTCAGCTAAATATAAAAAAATAAAAATTTAAATCAAATTTATCGTGTCTTTGTTTCTCGCGTTTCTGCCTCTTTTATGATTTAAATTCAGATTTACTAAGTTCGATCATAGGACTTATTTAAGGGATATACTCTTATCATCGCTTGCGAGCTCTATTTTCGTCACAGAGAGTTTGATACATTCAGAGTTATTGGATTCGATCAATCAGTCACATTTAACGTAAAATCAAGTTGTAGCCGAACACCACCTAAACAATTCAAAAAAAATTGAGTTGAATTTGAGTTTAATTAAATTCAAATTAACTCCAAAAACAATAAAAACATTTTTTTTCGAAAAACTTATGATAAATTATTACTTAGTACCTCTTAATTCTTCTTATCACGAGAAAATATTCCGTCCGAACAGCCGATCCACACTGTAATTTGGACAAACACGTCTCTTTGTCCGGACCTAATTGTTTTTCTTCTATGTTACATCCCATTCAATCAAGTCTTATTCAAGCTCAGATGTGTAAATGAAGCCAAGGGGTGGTGTTAAAAGTATGCAAAAACAAAAACTTTGGGTGTCAGATGTGCAAATACATAAAGATTATGTGGCAACATGCAAATTTTTGCTCAAGATGAAATTTTGATGAATTTATGGCAGAGGATATTGCACGACTGGAGCGATGGGAAAGCAATGGATATTCTGGAGAAATGCAGGGAAGCCATTGATGCGGAGAAAGGTAAGCTGATAATAGCAGACATAGTGCTGGCTGAAGAAGACGACGACGAGGACGATGAGCTCCATCACGCGAGAATGGCTTCCGATATCATGATGATGGCTTATGGCGGCAAGGAGAGGACTAAGAGTGAATGGAGCAGTCTGCTTCTCGGAGCTGGATTTACTCGCTGCCGCTTTACGCCCATCAATGCTCTGCAGCACGTCATAGAAGCTCGAATTTAGTGATTGTTTTGGAGTTAAATTACAATTAAGTACCTTTTAATCTCATAATTTATATAAGTGTTAAAATAGTAGCCATATTTTTTAAATTGGAGCTGAAATAGCCACCGTATAAGAAAAATTTTCGAATTAAGGCTTTGTTGTTGTTGTTGTTGTTGTTGTTGTTGTTGGGATTAGGGCTGTAATAGAGTTGAGTCGAGTCGAGTCGAGTATGTCATGGTTTTGATTCGGCTTAACAGAATCATGAGTTGTTCATGTTCACTTTGAACTTTAGACAAGGTTAAAAAAAAAACTATTTTTATTTGGTTTTTTTAAAATTTTTACTTTCTATTCTTGATTTATATCTGATTTGTTTGTATTAATTAAAAAGCAAAATATTTCTACGAGTACTTAATAAAATTAATAAAAAAAATCAAATTTTTAGTGAGTATTTGATATATATATATATATATATATATATATATATATATATTAACAAATCTAAATTAATAAGCAATTGAATGAAATTCAATTAATATTTAACTAGTTAATATGAAGTAAATAAAATGCTTTATAATTTACAAGTAATATAAATAAGTACTAATAACTTAGTTATTTGAAATAAAAAAAATTATTATTTTTTTTATTTTAAATTATAATATATTATTATTAAATAAGTTTTAATTAATTAAATTTTATTTAAATAGTATATGATATGATAATAGGATTTTTAATAGGTTAATTGTTGAAAAATAAACTCATTTGTTTACGAATATTAACATACAGATTGGATTATGTTCAAATTTAGTTCATTTAAACACAGAATTTTTAAAAATGATCAAATATCATTGAATATTAATTGAGTTGAGTTGACATTTACATATGCATACTACACAATTATATATTTACATATATATAGCTTCTAAAATTGTATATTTAAGTTTAGAACATTGAAAATTTTAACAACACTTCAAATATATAACCAATATTAACTTTTTTTAAAATAAAATATATATATATTCATGCATATATCAACGACATCGAAGTATTATAAATATAAATATAAATATTAAAATATAGGTGTTAATTAGATTTGTTAACACATAAGAATTGTGTGGTATATTAGTAAATTTTCAATTTTTTTTTTTTTTTGTAATGATGACGTGTAATTTGTCATTTATGAGGTAAAGTGTTGGAGGTGGAAAAAGAAGGGTGGAATATAAAAAAAAATAAAAATAAGGTTGATTATTATAAAAGTGAATGCTAATGATGGATGATGTAAATGTGTGCATAATCAAGTTTAGTGTAAGCATCTGTGAAGCTGTTGAAGAAGAAAGTGTTTAAAAAAAAATATCAGACTGTAGCTTTTTAGCAGCTACCACAGGTAGTCA
>NW_018164665.1:2193480-2199639 GCF_001263595.1 Phalaenopsis equestris
TTGATATATATATATATATATATATATATATATATATATTAACAAATCTAAATTAATAAGCAATTGAATGAAATTCAATTAATATTTAACTAGTTAATATGAAGTAAATAAAATGCTTTATAATTTACAAGTAATATAAATAAGTACTAATAACTTAGTTATTTGAAATAAAAAAAATTATTATTTTTTTTATTTTAAATTATAATATATTATTATTAAATAAGTTTTAATTAATTAAATTTTATTTAAATAGTATATGATATGATAATAGGATTTTTAATAGGTTAATTGTTGAAAAATAAACTCATTTGTTTACAAACAGTAACATACAGATTGGATTATGTTCAAATTTAGTTCATTTAAACACAGAATTTTTAAAAATGATCAAATATCATTGAATATTAATTGAGTTGAGTTGACATTTACATATGCATACTACACAATTATATATTTACATATATATAGCTTCTAAAATTGTATATTTAAGTTTAGAACATTGAAAATTTTAACAACACTTCAAATATATAACCAATATTAACTTTTTTTAAAATAAAATATATATATATTCATGCATATATCAACGACATCGAAGTATTATAAATATAAATATAAATATTAAAATATAGGTGTTAATTAGATTTGTTAACACATAAGAATTGTGTGGTATATTAGTAAATTTTCAATTGTTTTTTTTTTTTGTAATGATGACGTGTAATTTGTCATTTATGAGGTATAAGTGTTGGAGGTGGAAAAAGAAGGGTGGAATATAAAAAAAATAAAAATAAGGTTGATTATTATAAAAGTGAATGCTAATGATGGATGATGTAAATGTGTGCATAATCAAGATTAATGTAAGCATCTGTGAAGCTGTTGAAGAAGAAAGTGTTTAAAAAATTGTGGTGGTTATTACAATTTTTTTTTAAAAAAAAATACCAGACTGTAGCTTTTTAGCAGCTACCACAGGTAGTCAAAGCTGCAGTTTTTTGAAAATTCAGATAAAACACAGTTTTTCAAACAAGAAAAATTACTGTGCAGCACTACACCGCCACCGCACTGCCTCCCCAAACGCACTCCTAGTTTTTAATCTTCCACAATGTCCAAATATTTGCAGATTATATTATAATAAATTTGTTTGTGTATGAGAAAGGTAATGAAGGGGATTTTTCTTATTTAGGTAAGTTGCAATACTTAATGATTTAATCAATTTAGAATAATGATTAATGTTGGGTTTATCTTGATGAAATTGGAGAGATTGAAAAAACTTGAATTAATTTCAAGTGTTTTTAATTAAATTTTGCATAAAAAATATCTTTAAAAAATAATTTTTGACTAATATATCAATATTCTTAAGAAATTATCATCTTTATAAATAAGTCTTATAAGATGACATGATATAAGTAGGCATCAAATCTCAATACTCGCATTTTGTATGTCTACTTAGAGCAATGTAGCACATATGAAGAATATGACATGACATGATATTCTCTTATATACTTCTATGAATTTTTTCATTAATTCTTATCAAATCTTATAAAAAAAAAAAGTCAAAAACACCTCAATAGCTATAAATAAGTGAAAAAATAAATAGATGAAGACGAAAAAATAAAGAGATTACCTTCGATTGTTCTGCTCCTCAGTCTTTCTCCCCCCATTTCCTTTATTTCTTTTCTGCGCCCCTCTCTTTTTATTAATGTTAATAAAATTTGAGCATAATACTCACATTCTCTCTCTCCCATTCTCATTCATTCCTTTCCATGTCCTCATCTTTTCTTTAATATTAATCAGTTTTGAGCAAAATTTACAGACAAACTGAGATTCAATATCCTGAAATGAGATTAGCCTTGATCATTCGAATTCATCCCTCCTTTTCTCTTCCCCCCTCTTTCCTTACTTTCACATGCCCCTCTCTTTTAACTAACACTTTTAAGATTTAGGTATAATTCATAGTCAAACCGAGATTCAGCATTAGAAAAGGTATGACGGATACAGACAAATGCCTCAAATAAGAAGTTATGTGAAGAGATACGTGAAGGGACAACGAAGATCTTGTTAGAAAAAATCTCAATTAAAGAGTGAAGAGGTCTAATAATAATAATTCCATTGAGATTACTAGATCTTTTTGACTTGTTCAATTGCCTTGAAGCAAACTGATCAAGGAGTCCATCAATCTAAAAATAGATATTCTCTCAGTTTGATGAAATGAGTTCACGAAGTGCTGCAAGTGAACTTATATTAGGGTTACTGTAATAAAATTTGAAACTGGCCAACACAAATTATAAACTAATTAACTCACTCACTTATTTTGACTTTTTAGAAAATTTTTTTGAATGAACATGTCGTATTCACAAATCAAGGAACTTGCCCATTATAGGGTGTCTATTTGAATGAACACATTCCAATTGCAAATTAGAGAACTCAGCCCTTGCAAATAAGTTTACTAAGAGAAATAAACATTATCTTTTCTATAAATGTCGAAGATGCTTATGTATAATCTCATATAAACGATTAAACATTAAACCCCAAACATTAAAGTTGCTAACCCCATCTGTCCCACTCGTATTATTTCCAACTAAGAGTTTGATTCCTCAATTTGCAATCAAGATTACAACAAGTGGTGCACAAATTGTTTAAACAATCATTGTTTTCCTCTATTTACATTTAATTTTCTCTATTTGTCATGTCTCTCATTTTCTTAATCTTAACAAGATGTTGGCCTAATTCAATAATTTGAAAATAAATAAATAAAACAAATGTCTTAAGTTGCTAGAATCAAGGCCTAACTCATTATATTAGTTCTAAATACTTCAAGGACATAAATTTAATAATTTTACACACCTAAACAATGCAAGATGAGAAGATTTGTATACATTTTACATAATTCCTATCCATTTATATACCACCAAAACTTTAATATTTATATTAATATCACAAGCATCAAAATGTATATTTTACTTTTTTAAAAGGTTAATAATAATGATTTTTTGATGTGATAAAAAATTTTTCACTCCCACAAACATAAAAATCAAAATTTAGGGGTTAGCTATGTAATTTCATGAGAAATGTGCGGTATGTTTGTAAATGTCCCTGAAAGAAATATCAAAAATCTATATATTTAACTAACACAAACTTTGTTTTCTATTTTTATAGCATATAAGAGTTCGTTTGATACAGCTACAACTTATTGAATAATCTGCTAATAAGCTGATTAGCCTAGTTTGGGGCAGCTTATTTGGTGCAGTGGCGTTTTGAAAACGCACCTGACCTGTTTGGGTAAATGTTTGGGTAAACTGCATTTTATTTCAAAACGCAGAAAACAATATTTTCACACCCCGAGAAAACAACGTTTTCACACCGCACCTATCTAGGTGTCGTGGGAGCTTATTGACAATGGTCCAACGGCCTAGCTTTTCCAAAAAAATAAAAATTTGTAATAGCCACCGCACCTAGCTTATTAGCAGATTATTCAATAAGCTACAACTGCCCTAAACAAAAATCTGCTAATAAGCTAGGTGCAGTAGCTATTACAAATTTTTATTTTTATTTGGAAAATTCAAACGGTTGCCAAAAAGCTGCTACCGCACACCTATCTAGTTGCGGTGTGAAAACGCTGCTTTCAGCTTTTTAAAAACGCATAAGCTGACAAAATACAGTTTACCCAAACAGACCAAGTGCATTTTCAAAATGCCACCGCACCAAATAAGCTGCCCCCAAACGGACCATAAATCTTTCATTCCATAATTTAAAAAAATATCATTATTTAAATTTTAAAAAGTAAAATTTGTATTTTACGAATTTTCATGTATAAATAAGGGTCTGTTTGGGGCAGCTGCAGCTTATCCAGCTTCTGCTGATAAGCAGCTTATCCTGATAATCTGCTGATGAGCAGCTGATCCGGATAAGCTGTCTGGCTGTTTGGTTGGCGCTTATGGAAAACAGCTGATTGTGAAAAATTGACTTTTTTGCCCCTGTTCTGAATAAGCAGTTTAGCTGTTTGGTTAGTGCGTTTTGTAAACAGCTTATTTGGAAGTTATTTTTCTTTAAATGTATAATCTGTGCAGCAGAATCTATTCTTCTCTAAACAAAATTAAAGATAAATATTCAGACAAGAAAATACCAAAAAGTTGAGTTATATTCAAATAACTACAGCATATCCGATCATATCAAACGAATATGTTACACATACAAAAGTCAAACACACATGTACATACTACTACATAGTATAATAAGAGCCCATAAAGAAAAAAAAATAACTTGTTAAAATGAACAGTAGAAATATGATAATGTTGACTTTATAATGTAGCAACATATCACGACCCATGCCACCTGCATCTGACACTCCAAAACCCTGAGCAACCTTGTCCAACGGCGATATTCTAGAAACTGAAGAACTCGAACCGCATGTGGCGTTCTCTTGTTGTGGCACTGTTGAACTCCTAGCAGTTGTGTCCAATTGGGAACACGTAGAAATAGTTCCACGTCGGCCCACCTGAAGAATTTGCAGTCGTCCGGTCCTTGTCCCCACCGCGGGCACCTGTAGAATTGTCGTCCGTAACTATGTGTCTGTCGCGATGTTAAAAGCAATGGCGGTAGTCCACATCGACACATCATTTGTCCCGACTTCCCTGAATATCTCGAGCTCATTGTCCTGTAATTATGTTAAAAAGCGTTAATCAGTCAAAAATTTGAGGGAATAAAAAAAAAGCTTGTTATTCATGAAGCAACTTCAAAAGCTTGTTTAAAAACAGAATTATCAAAGAAATTAAAACTGCAGATTTAAAGCTTCTATAATTTCTGGCACTTTGAAGAAACATAAAACTGAAATTTACCTGCAATGTCGATTTTGATGGAACAAAATATAATGAAGTTGCAAAAAAACTATTTTAAACAACTCTTTAATATGTTCAATTAAAATACAATTGTGTATTTTAAACAACTCCAAAACCTGAAGCTTGTTTCACTTGAGAATTAAAAAGATCTCAATAAGATTAAGAACAAGATTTACTTTATTTTCTTATTATGGGATTTCGTTATTCATGATGATGAAATAAGTTCAATTCGTCATCAATTTATGACAATTTTATAAAGTATTTTCAATTTTATAAACATTTTTTTTAAAGTTTCAGCCTTAGGATTGATTTTTCAAGAGGCTTACACCTCATCTCACCTCAATAAACAGAAATGGAACCGGTGCTGCCAGCGTCGATGTAGATGTTCCATTTGCAAAAGATATATGTTGAAAACCTTAAAGGCTCATAAATTTGATTCTAATGTCTTAAAGTGTATCTTTATCATAAATGAAGCAATTCAAGAGGTATAAATGTTGTTACCTAAATACTTATATTCATATCTTTTTTGTGGTAGAAAATACAACGCATGCTAACTTCTATTAATCTTGAGTGGTTACTTCAGCAATGAATTTACATACATAGCACCCAATTCGTATGCATTTACTTATCCCGCACCCAAACTTTGATTGCTAAAAGCTAAGCACCTTGACCTATGTATAAAAAGATGCATGAAAAAGTGAATTATACAATTTACATAGGTTGGGTGTTTTGGATGTAAAAATCAAAGTTTGGGTGTGAGATAAGTAATTGTATCAGAATAGGGTGCTATGTAAATTCCCAAAAAAATTAATCTACTTGATTGAGTAATATTACCTTTGAGTTCAGCAGTGCAGGTTAGAGATACATTTGACTGTATGAAAATTCATAAAAATGGCATTCAAGTGGTAAATGGTAATCTATCAGTTTTACTGAAAAAATGGATGATCAACAAACCAACCCATCACACTTTAAAGAGTCAAATAGCAATATAAGGAATCATATCATGAAGGCTTATGCTGCCGGAGCTTATCTATTACACACTGATCTCTTGTGATCAACTTTATAATCATGAGTTTAAAGATAGGTAAGTCTTTCCACAAAACACGATCCAAATATTATGGAGTAGGAAAGTGCAAAGATGAAAGAAGTGAAAGCATTTCACATTCCAGGCTTCTAGCAAAAACATAAGAGTAAAAAAAAAAAAAGCTGCATAGATATGAAAGGGAAATAAGTTATGTAATACGCAGTAACTGGTACATGTCTATTAAGCTAATTCAACATGAATTGGATGAAAAATTTGCTAGCATTGAGAGTACTATAAAAAGCTAATTCA
>NW_018164665.1:2201270-2213520 GCF_001263595.1 Phalaenopsis equestris
ATGGAAATCCATGTCTCAAGTTTCTGGTAGCGAACTTGAAAACACGACTATCGTGAGCGCTTCCTTCCCATCCAGCCATGACAAAGGTAAAGCACATATTAAAATCACATACGGCCATAACATTTTGTGTTGGGGCGCCGCATCGGCCTATGTACGCAACTCTTTCTTCACTATTTAATCGTGCATCGACGTGTGTTCCATCAATAGCTCCAATGCAATCCTGGAATTACAAATATAATTTTTTATAAGCTGAAATATAATAAAAGTAGAAGGATGAGTGTAATGGTAAAAGACAGACCTTAAAAAATGGCATGTACCGGGGGTCATTTGCAATTTGTAAAGGAATTGAATTGAACGTTGGATCCTCAGGCTTTATTACCTTCTGGGCCAAACTAACAAGTGAGTTCAAACCGACTGAGAAATATCGGCTAATGGTTTCAGATGAATGTTGGAAACGCTCCATAGCACCTCTAATTGATTCATTTTGAGCTAAGATATATACAGTTATTCCAAGCACTTCCCTTGGGGTTGTTCTGGCAGAGCCATGAAAGCCATGATTGATCCGGAGTTCATCTAGGAGATCATGAAATATTTCTTGTGTCATACGAAACATATTAAAGAACCGTGCTGGATGGCCCCGTAATAACTCACCAACCCATCTGTCTCCTACTTGAGTTGAAGTCATACATGGGTTTCGGTCAACGTATTTGAGATGGTAATAATACAATAAGGTCAAGGTAAACGCGACTGTGCGAATGTGGTGGATATCTTCTTCATCCATACTACAAAATTATTAAAAATTAAATAAATTAACTTTAGTAATGAAAACAGAAGTATGCTATGAAAGATAAATAAAACACATGAACTTTGGGCAAAATAAAAACAATACATAATAAAATTGGACACACATAAAGAACAATCACATATAAAGGTCAATTGTCCAAAACATAAACAACGGAGATTAAAAAATTGTGCTTAACATAAACATAACATAGAAGATTAGAAAAGAAAGTGCATTAATAACTCAAATATTCAGACGTCCATAAAAGATCGCAAGTATTTCACACGGTATTTCGGTTCCAACTTCATAAAAAACTGTCTGATGGTTGGGTCTCGCAACACCTTCACGTATTGAATGTAGTCATCATCGTCTGCCTTAACATCAGAGTATGTATTCAAGACCTGAAGACACTCATCAATTGAGCTGTCCTGCGAAGAAGAAGACCGAGCTTTACATGTTTCAACTAGTGCATCGATAGTCCCTTTAATAAAAGCAACCCCTTTGTTCTTCTTCTCTACCCTGGGACGCTTGGACACACTTGTGGATTGAACATCTGTGTGCACATGGCTAGGGCGGTCTCCTGAATCACCTATCTGTACGGTATCCATCTCTTGAACTGAGCTGCTCAACCCTATATCATTTGGGGTAAACGCATGAGAGCCTGTAGCGACAACCCCAGTGAACATTCTATCTAGATTTTCCTCCATTACTGGATCAATGCCAACGAATTTAAATTTTTTGGCTGACGGCACTGCCTGTTATAAATAACAAATGTGCATTAATAAAGTAGTGTCAGGTCAATGCGAAATTAGATTAAAGAGAAAGTAAAAAGATTAAATTATAGACCTGTAGTTTTTCAGCCCACCATTCCTCTGGTGCATCTATTGTGCGCTTAACAGGATCCCAGCCCATTCCTGTTGATCCCTGTTTTAGTTCTTTCCATAGTTTCCAATCCTTCTTTAACTGATCCCATTTGTTCTTCATTTTCATGCGATCGTAATCTCTTCCAGTCATTTCTTTGAATTTAACTTCAATATTTCGCCACCCTTCTTTGTTAAAAAATGTAGTGGGTCTATTTCCCACCTCAACCTCCCTTACACATAAATCACAAAAGATTATAGTAACTTCTCTATCCCACATGGCCGATGTTCCAGCCTCTCTAGCTTTACTCATTGAGTTCTGTCAGATATATGGATGGGCATAAAATGTTTCTTTTCATGACAATAAAAATCATAAAACAAAAAGAACAATGTTTCATACCGCTATTGTACGTTTAAAATGTGAAATACACCATATAAAAATTGAGTGATACGTTTGTAAATCTTCCTAAATAATATTTATTTCTCATAAAGGTTTATTTATCTAACATGTTCTTGAGGGATGATTTCTTCTATTCTTGACTTGTAGTCTTTAAGTGTCATTGTTGAAATTAGAGTGAAAGCAAAAGTGACGGAAAATAACAAGTAATTGAAGAATTAAAATCATTTTTAATTTTTCTATTTTAAAGAACTAAATATCCACCAAAGTTTTAAAGCTAAATATCAATAGATAAATAATATAGGAGCACATGTTTCAAACTTATATGCTAAAATTTTGAAAATAGATTCATAAAACGTGCTCATAAGGAGGAGATGAGTGAATTCAACAAAGATGTCTCTGTTAATGTTTGACAATGGGACTTAACAAGACTATGTTATGAGTTGCATAAATTTAAGATGCATAAAATGTCTTTTAGAGTTGCAGAAAATGTCTTTTAGAGTTGCAGAAATTTAAGATGCAACAGGAAAGTGGGAAAGAGATGACAGTTTAGAGTTTTGTCTGCCAATTTGTAACAATATGATTAGCTCAGAAACATCTATATGTGAGCTCAGAAACAAAGTCAAAAAATTTGAGCAAGGCAGCAGCTAGGCAGCAGCTAGCAAAAAAAAATCTGCCAATTTGTAAATGTAATATCTGTATAAATTTCCCTCAAACAAAGTCAAAAAAAAATGAAATAAGTTCTATATGTGAGCTCAGAAACATCCAATTCCAAAAAATAATTGAGCAAGGCAGCAGCTAGCAACAAAAAATCAAGTACTCCAAACTAACGCAGCAGTAGCAAGCAACAAAAAATGAAGCCCAGAAACCAAAATGATAATCCAAGAGCAACTTCATTAAGGAGATCAAATCAATACAGTAAACCACAACCTAAAAACAGAAACAGTTAAAGCACAAATAACCAAAAACTTAAGTCTGCTAATACATAAGAGAAGCTCAATTGATGTTCAAGATAAATTGAAACTTTAACATATATAACCTCTGAATTTAAAAAAATATATAAACTTAGATTGTAAATAAGTTTTGTGACAACCTTGTGGTCTGTTGAAGAAAATCCGGAAGAACTGGCTGCGGAGAGAACTGCCTTTGACGGGAGCGAGAAGATCCGCAAGATCTGGCTTCAGACAGAGAAGATATGGCTTCGAACGGTGAAGAACCGGCTTTGACGGTAGGGAGACGAGAAGATCTTGCTTTGACGGTAGCGAGAGTACAAGATTTCGCTCCGACGGCAGCTAGAGGAGAAGATCCGGTTTCGAGGAGAACGAGAGGGGGAAGATCCGGTTGCGACGGGAGCTAGGGTAGCAGATCCGACTTCGAGGAGTGCGAGACGACGAGATCCACGTTCGACGAGAGCCCGAGGAGAGGTTCCGGCTTCGACGGGAGGGCGACGGGTCAGTTACGGCTTGCAGGGAAAGTGCTCGCGGAAGAGGAAGGATCACGGCTGGGTGGGAAAGAGCTCGCGGAAGAGGAAGGAAAAAGGAGAAATGCTATCGGGAGAGGCAAGGTCGCGGAGGCTTCAAACGAGCAGGCTTCGAACGAGCAGGCTTCGAACGAACAGGGAAGCTCGAAACGCGGTCCGCGGGGGTCAGCCCGCGGTCCGCGTGTTTTAGGAAATAAAAAACGCTGTTTTAAATAATCTACCAAAAAGTGCGAACCAAACGGTATGACGGCGTTTTCAAAACGCCGCCCGCACTTATAAGCTGCCCCAAACGGGCCCTAAATTATCATGGATAAGGTGTTGCATTTATAAATACCAAAAAATTTAGGGGCATGAATGTAAATCTTCCTATCTTCTAAGAGAGCGCGGTCTCTTGGTGCTTATCCTCAACAGTTCGCCCGCCTGTTCCCGATTCTCGGAGGCGAAGCCGCTGCGTGCCGGTGGGGCGGGGGATGGAAAAGCCGCTGGTGGGGACTGCTCGACGGGAAGGGCGAGTGCCGCTCTCGGATGTGGTTGCGGATTGCGTTCGCCGGTGGTTTCGGGATACCTTAGAGGAAGCCAAGGCCGGTGATGCCACGATGCAGGTTCTTGTTGGCCAGATGTACCAGAGCGGCTATGGGGTTCCTCGGAATGAACAGAAGGTGCGATTAGTATGGACTTGTTCTGTTTTAGGGTTTATCTTCTAGGAATCATGATTGATTAGGCTTCGTTTGATTTCCATTTCCCCGGTGTTATTATGGCGTACTGTATTTATATGTTTTGCTGAGACTTGAGTGATGGGATGATTGGTTCTTGGAGTTCTGCACTCCGGTTTGAAGAATTTGCTGGGCAATTCTTATTGTATTGATTTGATGGGAATCCCATAATATAGTGAAGAATTTGGGCTAGAGGATTCTATCGGTTCCAATTGCTACAAAGTGGAGGGTTTCTTCTACGAAATTTCTTTGTTGAATTTTTAAACGAGCAAGATCTCGCTCTTTCAGCTTTTCCGATCTTTTTTTGAGGATGGAAGCATGAAATAAACAAATTTTAAGGTCTGGAAATACTTTTTTGAGGTTCAGGAACAGGACTACATGCTCTGGAAAATCTTGGGTGCTTTATTCTTTTAGGGCATTTACATACATGTAACATGCCGCCTAATTCCTATGTATTTACATATCTAATACCTAAATTTGCTTTTTATATTTATATCACCCACATCTTTCACATCACATCAAACATACCACTAGTGAAATACATCTTTTAATACACATGTAAGGTGACATATATGTACAAATTGAAGTTTCCGTGTTATTGGATACGAAAATACATAAGAATTGAGTGGTATCCATGTAAGTCTTTCTATTCTTTTTCTTGTTAGGTTTGTTTGAATTTAGTAGTTCTTTTCCGTGCATGTGTTTTAGTGGATATGAATAGGGGGGTAAATGAGTCGAGCTTAAGCGAGCTCACGCTCGGCTTGTGTTTAACTCGCTATAAACTATCATTGTTCGTGTCAGCTCGTTTATATTTCAAGCTCAAAAAATTTTTTTGTGTTCGGCTCATTTGTTTAGTGAATCGAGCACAAGCTGTTTGCGAACAAGTCATTTTGACAGTCCTAGTCATGCAGCGTAGGATGTTAAGGGCGGGGGCGAGATTTGAATCTTATTATTTATATGAAAATATTCATTTAAATAGAATTTAATATATTTTTATTTTTTTTAATTAATAATTTTAATTGATTATAAATCTTTGTTTTCTTGTGGTCAAATAAATTATTTAAAAATAATACTTTATACAAATCAAACAAATCTTTGTTAGTATTTTGTTTGTTTATATATAAAGCGCAAATTTGTGTTCAACTTGTTACCTTGACAAACGAATTGAACACAATCTACTTAACGAGTTGAACATGAGTTGTTCGCGAACAATGAACTGTTTGGACAATCCTACATATGAAAGTGTAGTTATGCATGCTCTGTCATGGTTTTGTAGTAAGTGGTTGAACTTTCAGGTTATAAAGTAATTAAATTTCGCTTGAACTTTTCACTTCATTTGGCCTTTAAAATTCTCATCCCTTGTTTTTTTTCTGCATGAAAATAGTTCTGTATATTTATATTGTTATGCATTAGAGGTCCACATCCACATAAATTAAACTACATGTGTGCACATTTTTGCCTATTTTTAGGCCAAAGGCATACATTTATTCTACTTTTTATTTTGATTTGCCACACATAGTGACCACCGGCATGTTTTGTCATATGAAGTTTCATAGGGATCATACTAAAAGTTTGGAAATACAAGTTTTGGGTTAGAACACATTATTAAGCTCAAGTTTTGGCTGATTTTAGAATGCATTTAAAGTTAAGCAAAGAGACGTGGAAATGAAGCTCTGCTCATGATGGATTTCCTTTGCTGTCATATGTAAATCTTCTTTTTTTTTATCTGTCCGACAGTCCGAGAAGTAATCAGTAAAAAATTCTTTTAGCATATGGAAGGTACTATCTATTGTATTTGAAAAAGAATGTGTCCTATTTCTTTTGTTGAGTTATTTTAGTTTCTGATATGAGGGCAAAGGGGAACTTGGGATTAAGTTTGTAGAATTGCTGAGAAATTAAGTTAAAATTATGAATTTACTTGATTTGCCAGTTCTACTTGAGATTTGGTAAGAAAGGCTGATGGTACATTTAGCTGCACAACCAGTCATAAAGATTGTTTTAAAAATAATGAATGGAATGCGAATTGAATGATGAAAGAGAAATTATGTTGCTGCCTTTAGTTTGGATATTTGATGTTTTTTATTTTATTTTATTGGGTTCAGTTGTTTCCTTGACTACAACAACAACAAAGTCTTAATCCCACTACGTGGGGCGGTTACATGAATCCTTTTTCAATATTGCGTCCTATTTAGAGTTATATTTTCATTTAGTTCTAATAAATTAAGATCATTTTTTATACAATAAGCCCAAGTCTTCCTAGCTCTGCCTCTGTCTTTCTTAGCATAAGTCGAATCTAAAACATCTACTCTCTTAATCGGATCATCAGATGGTCAACGTTTAATGTGATCAAACCATCTAAGACGACTCGCTCTAATTTTGTCAGTCACTGGAGCTACACCAACCCTATTGCGGATATATTCATTTCGCATTTTGTCTCTATGTGTAAAGCCACTCAACCACCTAATCATTCTCTTCTTGGCAACACTTAATAAGATTCTTCACTTTCTTTTCATGTCATGGTGTTTTTTTTTTAAACTTTCTTTCTTAAGCTTTTGCCTCTTCCAACCCTGTGTTTAATTTGTTTTTTAGGCTAATGCATGGTTTACGAAAGCTTCAAGACACCGGTCCTCTGTTTGGAAGGTTAGCGAGAAGCATCCAGGTTAGAGCTGTTTGTAGGCTAGATTTCTCATTTCCGAAATGTCTAAAATAAAAAAAAGGGAAATTTATATACATAGAACACAATTCTTATGTATTTACATATCTCACACCTATAATTAAAAAAGGGAAATTTATATACATAGAACGCAATTCTTCTGTATTTACATATCTCACACCTATACTTTCATATTTACATACATAGCACTTCGGTGCTTTAAACCTATGCTTGAAAATGTGTATTTCACTTTTAAAAAGTGATAATAGTGCTATGTTTGATGTGATATTAAACATTTATGTTTGTGTGTAAATATGAAAGTTTAGGTTTGAAATATTAAGTACAGAAAATGTTGCTTGTTGTGATTTTTCTTTACAATTCCCTCAAATTAGGAGCATCATTTATCCTGCGTTGATTATTCTGCTGAATTTTTTTTTTAATTTTCAGGTTATAATGCTAGTGACTCTGATTCTAATGAGACGACCATGGAGAACAGCTAATTCCTGTTCAATATAGGTGCACTAATTGGGGGCGTAAGTTTGTATTACATTAGGAAATGAAAAGAACCTTTGCATTGGTGATTGTTTTTCTAAATTGAACTATTGTCTTGCAATTTGCATTGAGCTTCGAGTCACACCAGAGACAACCTAGCATTTGTTGTAGGTCTATCCTCTATGTTTTAACAATTGTGCTCGTCTCGTATTTCAAATAAAAAAAAATAGATTACTCATATGGCATTGGACTTTTATTAAAACCTAAATTACTTGTTTTTCTTGCAAAAGTTCGGGTCAAAATGCAATTTTCATTTCTTGACCTTTACATGTGTGATACAATCCTATTTTTGTTATTGCTAGTGTTATCATCAACCAACGCAGATATAAATAATCGCAAACGGCATACTAGAACTGAAGGAGGGGGTGGGGGGGGGGTGGGGGTGGGGGTTGGCTGATTTGATGTTGGAAAATTGATAATCTTGATATTTTTTTTGTAAAGTTGACATGGATGTGCTTTATCAAGATTCAACTTTTTTCATGGTGGATACTTTCACTCATTTTTTTGGTTTCATTTTTCACTGTAAATTTTACCTGTTAATGCAAATGAACTGTTTCGGTGGAGTGTTTTATAGTGATTGAACCTGCTAAAGTAAATGACTTGTTTCGGTGAAGTGTTTTAGTGGAGATTGAAGACTAGGTTACGGGGGTCAATAATGTGCTCGCCAAGCCTTCTTTACTTGAAAAATCTGGGTTCGGGCTGGCCTTGATAATTATTTAGTCGGATTTTGATTAGGAATCCTAACCTGTTTAATTTTTCGTGTCAGATTTGGGTTGACCCACCAATCCTAGATTGATATGATAACACAAAATTTACTTGAAACTAAAAATTGACCCAAAATCATCTTGAAATCGACCAAAATAGCTATTACTCTTTGTTAAAGGCGGGTCATGTTTGGGTTGGTTTTTCTGACCCATTTAATATTCAAGTCAATTTCGGGTAACCCAACCGCCAAGCTCGATTTGACACCTCTTGCCTAGGTTGGTTTGTATATTTATCCCAAGCTTTTTGGATTTGGCCCCCCTTGTTAAAGAGGAATGTATCTTAAGGTTTTTCATACTTTGCTAAGTTGAGGTGTTGGCTAGGTATGATTCTGGACCTATGTGGTTGGCTGTACTGTTTAGAGTATTTGTGAATATTGAACTTTATAGCTTTATATTACTTCAACTTTGCTTGTCTATTTTCGCATACATGCTTAGTTCAATCGTTTAATGATGAATAATGTCAGTAATTGTGCGATTAGTCTTATTGTCACGACCCGACCTGATATTACCTTTATACGGTAATAGATTATACCAAGTTGATTGTGCAACAAATTATTTAGCCTAAGATCTATTTGAAGGAATTTCTTTTTTCTTCTAATTTTCATCACACAAAGCCACTTAGTCACCGATAATATTATAAATATAAGGCTAAATATCATCATCATTTTAAATTTTATATATACATCAAAACTATTTACATCCAAAATATTTATATACATTGATCATGATTTTATAATAATTCCAGCAAAAAATACAGATATATTATAATCACTAAATACACATAATATATGTCTCTATTAGCAAATACTAGTAGTTCACTCCACTGGATCCTTTCCATTCTCTGAAAACATGTAAGTAATAAGAGTGAGCATCCACAGCTAAGTAGGTTACACGAAATGTACAACTGAAATCAATGCAAAAAAATAAAACAATATGCATGATTGCATTATAATCATATTATGTATGCTAAGCAAATAAGTTTGTAGGTCATTAAATACGTATATGTATACTATAAGACATGTACTCATAATATAATATCAAATCACAATAGTAGCTATATAAAAAAAAGCATATCATCAAGCACAACTATCATCTCACATGTACTATACAAGTTAGGTGATCTGAATACTCATATGTGGTGTTTTTCATGTACCAATCATAGTAAAACATATACAGTATCATGATATATCATATCAGTAAAAACTATCAATACAATCAGTCATATGGCAGAATACACTCCAAATGTATTGCCCAAAATTTGTCTGAAATTGTCATATTTCTAAACAATGGTAATTTAAAACGTCATCAATATCAAATATCAACATTGTTAGAGGATTGCATATGCATTTACTTCATCATCAAGGCAGTAAACCATGATTGCACTGCCCTACTATAATAAAAAATAAAAAAAATTATTAAATAAAGTTAATCTAAAACATTAGAAAAACCTTATTTCAGCATCATTAATTAATAAAATATAGGTTGTTCTTCAGAAGTCTGACAGTACACTTCTACATTAGTGCTCAAAAATTGCCTAAAATCATAATATTTCTAAAGAAATGTAAATTAAACATCATAAAAATCTCAGCATTATTATAGAATTACTTAAAAATTTTCTTCAGGATTGAGGCAGTATACTCCCAATTTACTGATAAAATATAGGTTAAATTGAAAAAAAAAATATATGAAATAAAATTAACCTAAAACACCATAAAACATTAATTTCAACTTCATCAAAGATTACATACTTATTTTCGTTAGGAATGAGATTGTACACTTCTAGTTTACCACCCAAATTTTGCCTAAAATCCTCACATTTCTTAACAAAAAGAACCTAAAACATTATAAAAATCTCATTTCAGCATTATTAGAGGATTACATGCAAGTTTACTTGAGGTTTCAAGCACTAATTGGTAGATTAATCCACAATTTTTTCCTAAAATCAAGAAGTTATCAAATATAACCCAAAACACAATAAAAGTTTTATTCATCATCATAAAACGATACAATATGCATTTTCCTAAAAAAATCAGGCAGTAATTTCCAGTACACTGCCAAAGTAAAGCCTGAAATGATCAATTTCTTAACAAAAACCGCTTAAAGCATCATATATTTTTCATTTGATAAACATAATATAAGTACATGAGAATCATTCACAATTCAGGCAATACACACCCAAAATACAACTAAAAATTAGCAACTCAAATGGAGTATTACATAGAGTATTCCAACAAATGTACTTGAAACATCATAAACATCTGCTTTTAGATCACATGGAGTTTTATGTAAGAGTTTTCTCAAGTAATCAAAATACAACATTTATCACCAATACAATTTGCTCACACTGCCAAAAAAAATTAAAACTTTATTATCTTAAAATTTGATTGGCTCTGCTGGTGGTGACGAGAATGTTAGACTGGAGCTAGGACATCTCTGGTTAGTGAAATGCTCAGACTGGGAGGAACGCAATTGAACTAAGACCGACCTTAGTACCTATAAGATTGATTTCTTTTGAAGGTGATAACAATGTCGCTCAAATATATAATTATGTCACCAGTTCGTCGTAAAAAGATGAGCTCAGGCTATGCGCGGGTAAATGATACTCTTGTTGTATTCTTTATTTCGGGTCAGGTTTATGTGAGGCTCATATTCAGATGTCGACGTTATTCTGGTGGTTTAATAAATCTGGTCATGTGTCATTGTTTTATTGGTTTCCGGATGTAACTCTACGTCCGGATGTTGAACGTGATATTTTTTCCTCATCCCTATCTCCCAAAAGTGGGTACTTACAATAATGAAAGTCACTGATGCAAATGAACAATCTTTCATACGCCGACGCCATTTTTGTAGCCGTGTAGAGATGAATAGCTTTGTTTCTGGCATATTCCCCTTTCTTCCTAAGAACAGCTACTCCATCCCCAAAAACTGTAAAAATCGATTCTTTTAGTGAGTCGACAGTCGGCTGAAACATGTACCCAACTTCTGAACCCACAATGATGGAGCCAGTGATGCTTGCGAAGCGGGTTCCCATTACAGGCACCCCGCAAAGCATCGCTTCAATGAAGGTGTGGTCCAATCCCTGCGCTCTGAGAGTTGGGTTTACGAAGACATCGAGTGAGTTATAGAATTCAGAAAGCTGGGCTTGATCCAGAGGACCGAGAATGATCAGATTTGGGTTCAAATCCTTGTATCTATTTGCCCATGGCCCATCCCCAGCGACCAGAAAGAAGACACTTTTGTTGAACCTTGAATCTTCCATGAACACCTTTTTCAGAGATTGGAACATCAAATGATGGCCTTTGTCTTTCACCAATCTCCCCGCCATTCCTATCACAAGTTGGGCACTTTCAGGGACTCCAAACTTACTTCTGAAAGTCTTGATTTTCCGAGGCTTGGGCTTGTAGATTTCTTCATCAACGCCATTGATGATGATATGAACCCTCTCTTCTGGAATCATGTAGACTCTTTTGAGGACGTCGCCAGCGTGATCACTAGTAGCTACATGGTGGGCGTAATTGCGGAAGAACTTGACCTCCTCAACGACTTTACCAAGCTTAGCGGTGAAAGCAGAGTGGCGGGGCTCATTGGGTTCTCGAAGGAGGTCTTGGACGATGTCGGAGTGGATGGCCTCATAGGCGATGCCATGCCATGAGACGGCGAGGTTGGTGAGATTCCGAGCACGGCCGTGGAAAAGACCGACACTTTCGGTGTGGACTATGTCGAACGGCCTGCCGGTGGAGTTTTGAATCTGGAATTCCTTGAATACGAGAGCTTGGTTGAGGTAGCCACCGGGGCTCGGCTGGGTTGGATGGAATGTCAGGGATGCATTGGAATACCAAGGA
This sequence comes from Phalaenopsis equestris, assembly GCF_001263595.1. Lineage (NCBI taxonomy): Eukaryota > Viridiplantae > Streptophyta > Magnoliopsida > Asparagales > Orchidaceae > Phalaenopsis > Phalaenopsis equestris. The sequence continues at coordinate 2,213,313 of NW_018164665.1, forward strand.
ATGGAGGAGTTGGGGAAGGAAGAGTTGGTGGTGAAGACATGGACATGGTGGCCGCGGCGGGCAAGTGCAAGGTGCAGAGTGAGGGCGTGGCGCTCGAGGCCGCCGGCGAGGTTCTGACGAGGCCAGCGTTTGACGAAAAGAGCTATTTTGAGGTGGCGGGTAGGTGGGTTGGAGGAGAACGAAAGATGGTTCCATGAAGAAGGGAAAG
>NW_018164665.1:2213543-2221803 GCF_001263595.1 Phalaenopsis equestris
AAGAGAGGAGATTGATTGTGGAGGAGTGGTTATGGGTTGCTGAATTAATGGTTGTTTGGAGACTGCAAGGCAAAGAGCAGCGAGAGTAGTAGATGAATGAGATGGAGGAGAGGATGGAGAGAAAGAATAGGAGGTTGCAGAGGGAGGGGAAGCTTTTGGAGGTTGTTGAGCTGTGGTCTTTTGCCATGGATGGCAAAGGGAAGATGATGATGGCCAGAAGGAAGCAAGGGAGGTACAGATATAATGTAAGAGACTTGGGATCGTTGCACAATCAAGGAGTCTTCAATTTTTTTCCCTTAAAGTTTTCATTTTTCTTAATTTATTTTAGTTGACTTGAGAAATGTGCTCCCCATGTGCATTTGTTCTGGATTTTAGGCAGATTCTGGTGCGCTTCAAGGGAGTTTTGAAGCGCACTCTACCTTAGTTTTGTAAATAGCCAATTGCTGCAGTTGAATTTGACCAAAAATAAGACTCTAGCTCAATCCTTTTTTAAATTTTTTTTATTTTAATTTTCTTTGAGACTCGTTAAACTTAAATTTTAAAATTAACAGGGGTTTGTACGCTCTAAACACGTGTTTGCATGTCACACCTAAATCTGCTAAGTCAGTTCTCTTGGTTCATGGGTTCGAGCATGCCTATGCGCGGGATCAAGTGGTTAGGCACATGAGGTTGGTTAGGGGCTCGTATCATAGCCTTTGGCCAATCTTTTGAAAACTAAGGCCTAAATGGATTTAGTGGCATATTTAAATTTGTATTTATTTATAACATTTTCAATCTTTTGACCCGAACCCGACCTGTATAATCCATTTAACATAAGACATAACAACTATACAAGTCTATTTCAGATCAAATTCGGGTCACTTCTTGGTCAATCTCGGGCCAATTTTTAGTTTGCGGTTAATTTCGAATCAGTTTGGGCTGGCGGGTGAACCCGAACCCGACTCAAAAAATTAAACAATTAGGATTCCTAACTCAAACCCAACCCGAAAATTATTCGGGTCATCAACTCAAACCTGGATTTTTCAAGTCGGACTGAGTTGGCGTTTCAGGCTAATTTTTGACACCCATAGTTGAATGTGTAGGTGTTAGATTTGTAAATACATAAAAATTGCGTCGTATGTATGTAAATTCCCCTTTTTCTATTAGGTGTTCACATGTTTCTTGTTGTGCAAGGCAATGTAATTTCCTTCTGGATTCTAGCTATTAAATTGAACATAGAAATGGAACGAGTTCAATTATTTCCTTGCTGTTCCTGCAAGTACTGTATTTGGAAAGATTTACATACATACCACCCTCTTTCTTTGTATTTGCATATTTAACGCCTAAAAGTTCAATTTTTATATGCCTACCATCTTACCCATGCATGAAAAGGTGTATTTCACATTTTAAATGTTAAAATAGTAATATTTTTTATGTGATACGAAAGATTTAGGTGGTATAAATGTACAAAAACAAAGGTTTGCTGTTAGATATGTAAATAGATAGGAATTGGGTGGTATGTATGTAAATGCCCCAAAAATTTGATATTTTCTACTTTCTGTTCTGTTTGATTCTATTACTGCTTTGGTTAGCAATCATTGGCATTGATTCAACAAAGTTTTAAGTGTTAGATATCTGAATACATTGGAAGTGGGTTGTCTATATGTAAATGCCCCAAAATTTTGACATTTTCTGCGTTCAGTTTTGTTTCATTCTATTTCTGCTTTGATCAGTAATCAGTCTCGCTGATTCAATGCTTATTCTATATGTGCAGTTAACTCTTGTTCACCGGGGTGCATCGGTGCCTGCACAGCTTTCAATCTCGTAAATTCGGACTCCATTTATACGATTTATTCGCACGGTTCCTAACCATATTTCGTACATAACATGACCTTCATTCTCTAGCCCCTCATTTAAACTCAACTTCATCAATAGTTACTTGATCCTTTACCTTCCTGCTTTGACATAAATGCTCAAATTTGTGAATCTTTAAATTACAGAACTGTTATTATGATTCACAGTCACACCACTGAAGGGGTGAAAGGGTGAAAACAATAATATTTTCATTTTACATGTCTCAGTTTGGTAATTTGAATGATTGTTACATCGTTCCAAACACTGTTTGTTTCTTGAGATGAAGAGATAAATTCACTTCTTATTAAGTTTGCACAGTTTAGAATAGCCCTGTTATTACAACTTTACAATATAACACAATCTTGTTGGTGTTGAATTTAAGCTTTTATTTAGTTGTGATGTTGAAGCTGCTGATTGAGCAGAAAGACCTCGCTGTACAAAGCCTCTTCTGCTAAGCTTTTTTTTTTGGGGACATTTGCATGCATAGCACACAATTCTTATGTATTTACATATCTCACATCTAAACTTTCGTATTTACACGCAGCACTCAAGTCTTTAATACCACATAAAAAATATCATAATTATATATATTTTTTTAAAGTAAAATACATGGTACTATGTATGTTAATATGAAAGTATAGGGGTGAGATATGTAATATAAGAATTGCGTGCTATGCATGTAAATTTCCCAAATTTTTTTTTTTGGCTTCTGGGAAGGGTGAGCGCCCGAATCGGACTCCTTGGGATTCTTCGCCTCAGCTTAATTTCAACTTGATAATTAGTAGGAATCTCGAGCGAGAAAATATTACGTGCGGTGAACGTAAATGTAATATTTTCTGTCTCAAGAACCATTCTTTTTGTTTTTTCGCCATTCCCATGGCTTTTCAGGATTAGCTACAGCCCATAAGCCTATGCCGGCTTCTCTGGCTTCCTTCTCCCACTGCAATTTTTACTTAATCAATGTGAGAATACAAGTTTAGTGAAATCGTCACTGGGGTCATTGACATACATTCAAATCTTATGAATGTACATATATCTAACATTTAAAAACTTATTTTTTTACATTTATACCACCCATATCTTTCATATCACATTAAAAGTATCACCATTTTAATTTTTCAGAAGTAAAATACACATTTTTCATGCATGCGTGAGGTGGTATGTATGTAAAAATGAAAGTATAGGTGTTGGATATGTATATAGGAAATGAGGGGTATGTATGTAAATCTTTCCTTCATTTTAGTTTCTATGCCATTTAAGACTTACTGCTGCGAGCTCTGGTCTTTTGTCGTAAGCATTGTAGTGCCATGCACATCCCCTTCTCAGCAGCTTCTCCTGTAAATAAAGTTGTTCCGGCTCAGTGATGTGATGAGAAAAGTAATCTGTTTAAGAAGATATCGACAAGCCATAATGTCTACTTTATATTGCTTTTTTTTTTTCTTAATTTATTTTTAGGATATTATATATAAATATATAAAAATTGTGTGGTATGTGGCATGTTGGTAGAGCGGTCTCTCTGAAGGTCATAGGTCCCCTCAGGTCATGGGTCTGAATCCCTCCATGTGTAGGATGTTGTACTCGAATATTTAGCACACTTAAGGATGGTTGGGGTTCGTCTAATAGACTTTGGCTATTCCTTAAAAAAGAGGTATGTGGGTAAATACCTCTTTTTTTATTATTTTATGAGACTTTAACTTCTAAATTTTAATTTTGAGGAAAACATTATAGATATAATATTTGACTACTATTTTTTAGGGGTATTTACAAAGACTATATTATATAAAAATATCACTGTCATTTCTTTTTTTAAAATATAAATGCACATTTGCATGAGTAGACTTATCAAACTAAAGTTTTATAAATATAAATATAATAGTTTAGTTGTTAGATTTCTAAATATATAAGAATTGTGTGATATGTATGTAATTTTTTCTATTTTTTAACAGCAACTGATTTACTTGTATAATAAATAAAACAAGAAGAATTATTGACAGACCTGTACAAACGTGCCATTACAGTAGATGTCCCCAACACAGCGGCCATATCGATCATCTCCATACACATAAACCTTGACTCGCTTTCCTTGCACCAACTTAACTAGCTCTTCTTTAGCTTCCTTCCCGTAAGGCATGGAGCTCTCAGGAGCATCAATTCCCCTGCTCATTTTCCATCAGTTAAATAAACCTCATTCAACATTGACAAAAAAAAGGAAAAAAAAAAAAAAAGAAAAAAACATTCACTCTTCTTACCTTAGCCTTATTCGATATTTTTTCGCCAAAGTTTCTTCGCCTTTTTGCCCACTCACAACCCTACGAAATCAATGATGGATTGTTAGCTACAATTGCTTGGTTAAGTGAAACATCTATCTCTAACTCTTATCAGTCTCTTTACCTGTATCCGGCATCTGTTATGATCTTATGGAGTGCATCCGCCTTCTTGAAATCCTTAGCGGCTCGAGCCTTGGCTCTTGCGGTGGCGGCCTTTCGAACTTGTTGAGGGACTGTAGATGATTCTCTTGGGTCGGCCGCATCAACATATACAATGACCGTATCTCCATCTGCTATGGATTTGAGATCAATCTATTGATAGAAATTGATCAATTTGAGTGGAGATTAGATATCTGCTTGATTGTGAGTTCAAATTTTTAATTCAAATTTTGAGATGGTTTCGAACCGGTAGGGACTTGAGTTCAAATTTTGCTCCTTGAGGCTTGGGTGGTGCGGGAACACCTGTGGCTTCTGCAGAGGGAGAAGATTGAGGAGATTGCGAAGATTGTGGGAGTTTGTAGAAAGCCAGGAGCCCCTGAAACAATGTAGATAAGTGCATTTAGATTGATTTGGATTAAAATGCCTTGTTGATATTTCTTAGGAAATGATAAGTTCATTTGTATAGCCCTTTTTCGTCATGATAATGAAATTTTCATATTTGAGAGGGCTTGTGAAGATTAAGATTAAAGTTGATATCTAAGCACATGATCAAATGCATTCATGAATGTAATAAATTATGTCATTTTTTTTTTCAAAATAACTTTTATTATTTGCAACCAAATAAAATTTACTGCAAAATTTATTCACCTCCACATCTGCCTTTTTGTGCCCTTTCAATGTTTGGATGATGAACCGAGCTGCCTCCTCTGGCGTTTGTGGTGGTGTCTTGGCTTGACTCCATTCCTCTGATAGCTTTTTATACCTAAAATGTCCAAAATAAACTCACATAAATAATCAATGCTTAATTAATTATTATTAGAAGTCATATATGATAATGAATCTTTTTACTATTGAAGCTCACAGACTACTGTTGAAGTAAAAATTAGGATCTCATAGATTAAAGATAACAAAAATGAAATCAAAATATAATGATTGCATGTTAAAGAAAAAAAAAAATCAAGATCCTATGAATTCATATCAGTAGGAAAATTGGGGTCCTATGTAATTAATTTTTTTCTTGTTTTTTCCTATTCAATCTAAACATTGTCTTATATCAAACATTTGGGTAAATAATAAAAACATATTTGAGATCCTTTTATTTTTCTACATAATATCAAAGAATTGATCTCGCTCTCTCTTATGCTCCCCGTCTTTTTTTCTACCCTCCCACCCCCCATATGTTAGAGTATTCAACCCATATCACGAGCACTATTTGCCTCTTGGCCAGTCTTCTCAAAACCAACATCCATTATTTGGTTGCATTTTATATTATACGTTGTGAAGTGCACGGTATTTGAGGTTGTACAATCAAATTATAACTCATTTTTTTTAGTTGTTCTTGAGAAAATGTTGTTTACTTGTTCGATGACATGCTGCACTATAGAAAATACTCTGACACTTTCACATGGTTGTTAAACAATGGTTCTTCTCACAATGTCATCATTAATTTGAGCAATCTCTTACCTCACACTTTTTATGATGGCTTTAACAATGGTATGCTTGAAAATAACATTGGTTTTCTATAAATACGTTGGTTCTACCTCTCACAAATTTTTAAATAATGTACATTTTCAATTCAATTATAATGTATGTCAGTATTACAAATTAAGAAAAAACTTTCATTCCTTGCATCCATTATTTCATATTCTCAATTGTTTGAATAATAATCTCATAGGTGTGGACATCAACTATACATTAATTTAATGACTATTAAAATGTTATTCTCATTTTTGACATTCAATATTCTTGAAATCTCCATTATATCACATGTTTTAATTCCCTTCTCCAAGGCCTTTTTATTTGGGAAGCCTTCATGGGCCAACTTTACATTTTTTCTAAGCAGACCATCCAATACATGCATGCAAGCTTCATAAATTCATTTATGGAATTAAGCAAGCACCCTATACTTGACATCATGAACTATCATTTTTCTAGTTATATGTTTTTTCTTCCCCAAATCTTTTGTTATGCTCTTAAAAGTGTTGGTTTATTATTTATTATTTTATCTATATTAGCAACATCATTATCACATGTAACTCAATCACTGCCTATTATATTTTTTCACTCTTAATTATTCTCAATCAGGGTCTTCTACTGCACTATTTTCATAAGGCATCAATTGTTCCAAACTAATACATGCACGATTTTCTTACTTGAACTCAACACTTACTAAATCACTAAATCTAAGTTAAACTTTGGTTATGCACTCATTGATTCAACTATTTATGGCATTTTTTATGGGCATTTTACAAAAAAAAATTAGCTCTTATATGCCCAAAGATATCATTTGAGATGATTTAATTATCTCAATTTATGTGATATCTCACCACTATCAGTATACTACAATAAAATAGCTCTTATCCTTTCTATATGTGGCACTATTAATCATAGCTTTTCTTTTTTTTCTTTGGCTCACCACTTCCACTTCATATATTATTTGATAAAAGTAACAAATACCTGCTCAATAATTTTTGCTAAAACCTCATCTCCTAGTGCCAATTAACAAAATATTAACAATTATATATTTTTCCATCAAAATTAGAAACTACTCAGTTGCTACCACAGTTGTTAAGCTTAGTTTGATCTACTCCCTATTAATCAAACTAGACACTCTCCTTTCTCAAGCACCAACAATCTATTTTGATAATATAAATCACACACCTTTATGAATGAAACATTTAGCTATTTATTTGAGAACATGTTCAAAATAGTTCTTTATGTGTGGCTCATGTATCTTCTATGATTCCAATGCTTTCACTAAACCACTTTTGCTTGCTCGCTTCTCTATGTATACATATAAAAAAAATAAATAATAAATATTCAATTGACAAAAATTATATGTTATATTTAATTTAAATGAGCAATTACATACACATCATCGAAAACTTCCTATTTACAAATCAATCACCTTCTTTCATCCATCTATTTTTCAAATTTTCACTCAATATCAAAATTCATGGTAAAATCTCAACCTATATTTTTCATTTTTTTTTAATCAAATTTTCAATAGTTTAATCATGGGACACATAAATACATTTATTTGGCTGTTCAAAAAAATACACACCTTGGAGGTTCATTTGTAAATATCAATATTTTTGGTGATTTCTATGTAATTATCCCTTATTTAAATCATTGAAAATATTCCAAGATATAACTATATCAAAGGAAATTAAGGAAATCAGCATACTTCAGATAATTAAAGACAAGAAAACAATCATAACCCCACAAATTCAGTAATTTTTTTTAATAAATCTATAAATTAAATCTCTCAATATTTTCATTCCTGATTTAGCTTCAATGTCACCTCCAAAGAACTATTCTCTTCCATTCACACAAATCGTATAAGCTTGTATTAACTTAAATATCAATTAATCAAGGATCGAATTAAGTTTCTACTCACCAATTCTCCTGCGCCTTCTTGGAGGAAACAACATAGCGGCTCAGCTGCTCGGGAACCTTCAGCCCAACAAAATTAAATCAATCAACAACTGCGCAAACCCTAATTAATCCAATCGGAGCTCAATAATACTATCTGAATTCTGACCTGAGATGTGATCTCGAAGCTGGCGATGTCGCTTGCGAGGGCGGCGACCCCGCCGGAATCCCCTGAAGAGAGCCGCCGGAAACAGCCGAACAGATATCTGAAGAAGGCCAATAGCCCCATCTCTCTCTCTAGAAGAAGGAGGAAGAAGAAGAAGGATGAAGGGGATACTGTAAAGGAAAGGGGGTGAGGGGAATCTCTCTGCGCGCGTTCTGCGTGATTATGCGGAAAGAGAAAGGAAGCAGGAAGGTGAGTTGCTTAACAGAGACCCGTAGTGAAGGTTTATATAAGGATATTTATGTGGGCCCGACGCGGTAATTGAGGTGAAGTTTTGGGTGCCGCGATTTTGGGTGTGGGAAGGATTTTGTTTATGGCGAATGAAATTGATTGTCAAAAAAGACAGATCGAGACAGGTGGCAGGATTTCATTTGTTGCTTCTTTGTGGGGTTTTGCGGTGTAG
>NW_018164665.1:2221864-2239250 GCF_001263595.1 Phalaenopsis equestris
ATATATATATATATATATATATATAGAAACACATATACAAATAAGAAATATATGAAAATTTTGATTGATTTTTTGTCTTGATGAATAGAGCCTACATACGGAAGTGGCTCATTTGCTGAAGTAGATGAATCAAGCCCATATGTTGAAGTGGCTGAATCAAGCCCACTTGCCAAAGCAGTTGAATCGAGCTCACCTGACAAAGTGCCTAATCTTACTTATCACCATCTTTCTTGAATGGACTGTTGGTGTCAATTTTTGATGTTATGTGTAGGGTGTCTGTTCGACTGGCTCAGGACGATCCACTGCCCATTTATAGCGGCATGTAGCTCAGGACACCCATCTAATACCTCTAATGCATGTTTAGAGCTTGAAGTGAGGGTTTGCGATGATTCGACATTACCCAGGAGAACCTGCAGTTGAATGGACTCACCCAAGATATTGGTCGTGTTTGATGTCCACTCTGGTGCTTAAAGGTTTCTCCGTATCCATTCAAAGCCTCCCCGAGACTAAGGGAAGTCACAGAGCCCTCCTATTCGCAACACGAGAAAATTGGGTTTGGAACACCCTACCCGCGTCGTAGTCTCGAGCGCCGTTGGAGACACATTCTCCTATCATTTTTTTTAGGTTAGGGCTCCATAGTTTACTCATTTGTGTCTCTTATAGCTTTTAGATCGAGAAAATTCTAAGTTAGGTGCTCCCGGTGTAAATCGGGATTTTCGAGGCCAGACCAACACCTACGCACCCAAAATGCCTTCTCGGATGGTCAAAACCGAGCCTTGAAAGTTAGGCGCCTAGGTGCAAAACCGGGTGCTCGACACCAGTCCTGACCGCATAGGCTCCCAAAACAGCTCAAAACAGGTCTTTCCCGATACACGAGAAAGTAGGCGCCACCTGGGTGGCGTATATGCGCCAGGGTTGTGGTGCCTAGGCGCCAGTTCAGTTTTAGATCGCAAAAAGTTGGTTTTTGGGGCCGATTTGACCCAATGCACCCCTCATGAGTCTGAATTGCAGTGATCTCCTTGAGCTTGACGAGATGTGAATGGGGGATAATGTCTTTGGTTTAGCCTAATTTAGCATGTCCTAATTTAGATGTGCATGGGGTCTAATCAAAGTGATATTTTTGGAATTTGCACGGGGAGGTTCGTTTAAGCTCTCTTCATCTTCATGACTGATCTCCACTTCATTTTAGTTTCAATGTCGGTTAGGAGAGCTTGAGAGAGCATAAGAGAGCGCTTCATCTTCCTCTTGGAGATCTCGGGGGGTGCCTTGGAGATAATCTCTTGGAGCAAAGAGGATTTGAAGAAGACTCTTCATCTTCCTCAAGGAGAGAGCTAAGGAGTTGGTTTCCTTCCTCTCCTTCTTATTCTGCATCACTGTTTTTCTTCTTCTTCGGCGTTCTCGTTCTCTTCTCCGATGAAATATCCAGGGAGTACAACTATGAAATCTTAATCTTTCGGAATGGTGACTCCGGAAATTTCACAGTCTCTCCTTTTGGAAGGAGAACTTCATTCTATGTTGGTGAAGGTGAAACTCTTGTGAGTTCCAGCGATCTCTCCAGTGAGGAGAGCTTCCTCATTACTTTGGGGAAGGACTTGGGTGGGCTTCTCTGCTACCGTTATGAGAGTTTCATCTGGAACACGAGCACGAGACTTCGATCAACCACCGTAGAGGTAAGTTTCCCTAAACCTTTTGTTTTTTATTTATTAGTCACCCCTAGGAGTAGATTTTGCTAGGTTTAGACACAACTGTAATCTTTTTGATTGGTCAACTTTGTGATGTTGCCATATGTTTTGGTCACCTACGTTAGGCACGTTGACCGTCCAGCACTAGTTGGCATGACCGCACGTCTATGGATTGACCAATTATTTCCTAGAGGAAGCGTTAGGTTAAGAATCACATTCGTGGTCAATCCCTTATGAAGCTGGGTGATTTTTTCGTGATTAGCCATAGCCCTAACCTAAGCAGGTCACAATTTCCCAGGCGCTTTCAAACTTCCTTCAAGGGGTTGAAATTGTCGGAAGCGGGTCAAATAGCCGATGTCACTTGCATAATGTGTGTTTTGTGTGTGCATTAGTATTGATTATATGACTTTGCATTAGCACATTCATCACCAGCACCCTTGTTGTGCATCTTCGAGCATATACCCTCAAATGCTCGCGACAAGTGCTTGTGCCTCCCAACAACACATCACTCTACATCTCCTTCGTGGCATCCTAATGTCACTTAGCATCACGTCACAAGTGGTTTGCACGTACATTTCTGCACCTTTGCATGATTGTCTTGCTTGGCATTTTGCATGTTTATGAGTTTTATGATTAAAGTTGTGTGCATTTGAGTTTTTGTTTTGTCCTCTTGCACTTATTTCTCACATTCACACATCATGTGACAAGACGGCTTGCACACCACCTGGTATGCAATTCTACCTGGTGAGAATTACTTCACCTTCTCTTCTTACGACACTGCATCGGACTGTTGTAGGTCTCCCTCTGGATCACTGTCTCCACGACTCACCCATCATTTGGGTCGTTACCTCAACGACACATCCACCCTTTCAGGTTACTGCCTTAATGACACACTCATTCTTCAGGTCGCTACCTCCATGACACACCCACTCTTTTGGATCACTGCCTCCAGAACACACCTATCATTTGGGTAGCTACCTCCATGACACACCCACTCTTTTGGGTCACTGCCTCCACACTCATCCTTTGGGTCGTTTCCCCCACGAAAAACCACTCTTTCGGGTCACTGACTCCGCGACACACCCATTATTTAGGCCACCGCCTCCACGATACACCTACTTTTCTAAGTCACTACCACTACAATACACTCACTCTCACCACTTTTGTGTGTGATTATTCACATTTGCATTTGCATGTTTGCATGGATAGCGAGTTAAGATCGATGGGCGAGTGACTCCATGTTGGTCGTTGTGCCTTAATGAGCATCACTTTCCCTATCGATCTCGACGAGCAATGCTAGTTGAAGCATCAGGATTGAAAGATCCATGGGATCTAACTTGTGTCACCCTGCATGTCACGAGTCTGTCTTCAATGACCCTTATTTTAAAACTAAAAAAAAATATTTTTTTGAACTTATTATATTCATCATAATTTTAAAAGTACACATTTAGCAAACTAGATTATGTGTAAGATCAACCCATTTTCAAAATCCATCCTAGGTGAATGACGCGCCTAAAAATTATATATATATTCTCATTTTTAATGATGGTGCACTTTAATGAAAAATATTTTATGTGTTTTAGATTACACGTGCAAGAAATAAAATTTTGGAGAAAATGGAACGAAAATGGTGTAATTTGGAGTCAAATGGAGGAAGGAAGAAAATTCTGACATGACGCATTTTGATATGTTTTTTTATGCTTAATTCCCTTCACATTTAAAACATATTTTTTAAAGAAAATTCACTTTAAAAAAAATTATTTTCATGTTAATTTTGTAGGTATAACACTTGAAGCAGATTGGAGCTGAAACTGGACAAAATGGAGCAAAATGGGGTGCAGCCAGCAGGGGTAGCCCCCAAGCATCAGAAAGTGGCGCCTAGGCGCTAATTCTGGCGCCTTGGTGCCTGAAACGGTTGTGGACAAATCTAGACGACCCATGGAGTGTATAAGGCAACTTTTGGAACTTGGGAAGGCACCTTTTGGGACTTGAGAAGACACCTTTTGACATTTTAAACTATTAAAAACTCCAAGAACGTCCAGAGGTCATCGATAGAAATATGAATGTAGATTTCTAACTTTTCTGAAGAGATTGGTTAAAGATTTTAAGAAATGTGTGTAAGAAAATGTACGAGCATTGCATGGATCGGCAAGAGGCTTTGTTTGAGAGATTACTTCTTTTTTTCAGAGGGAAAAACTAAGTATTGTGTTCTTCATTATCTTATAATTATTGTAAATATTTTCTATGGAATTTACATTGATTAAGTGAAGTTTTATGTTGTATTTTATCTATGCTTCGTGAGTAGTTTTCTTTACTCTTTCCTTTTGATATGAAATAGTGACATGAGTAGGAAATTTTGTTTTAAGATAAAATAACTTTTATTTCCATGTGATGAGTAATATCTTCTTTAATTCATTGACACAATTCAAGCGATAACATGTTATGTTAAAAGATTTCTGCTTAGGAGGATATCTAGTACGCTTACCTCGTTATAAGGTTTCCTGACCCAGATGGGGTGTAAGCTCTTTGTACCTGAACCTTCATTTCTCTTCTTTCTAATGACATCCTCACAACTTCGGTGGGTATAAGTCCCACCTCTCGGAGATTCATGTGATAATCATAAGATAAAGTTTCGTTCCTTTGACCTTAGGGCCATCGAGTTCCATGCGGACGACACAATTCACGGATTGCTGACTGGGAATCTCCAGAAGTGTTGAATCGACTACCTTAATGACCAAATAAACTTAAGATTCTAGTGGCTTGGGATGACGGGTATGTGGTACCCTGACCCGACTACCTTTACCTTATAGGGATTACTCATCCCTTTCTTTGATTGCCCACTTTGAGCCATGTCGATCCTCTTGCTATCGTTAATATCATCTTGAGACCCGATTACCAACAAGCTATCATACGTTTAGGATACGACAATTTTTCCTCTGCCTTTATGGCTCGTATGTGCTTTGATGTCTTGGGATTCCTTGTTGGGATGATTCTATTGTTTCACAGGCGCTGTATTCCGTCGAGTTGGTTACCCATGAAGGACCGTGTGAGAATCATTCTCTGCCTTGTGGCTTAATCGAAGAGCATCAGAGCATTCTCCTGCGAAATAACTGCTTGATAGTCTGTGTTAGTTATCACTTCTAATGTATGCAAAACTCCCTATATGAAGTGTATTTTTGGGCAGCCCGCAAGATATAAGTAATCAAGTGGTATATGTCTCATTGAGAGCAGTCTAGACCTAAGAACAAGTAAACACACTTGAATCTTTGGTTAGGGGTATTTTACGTAGATATTCTTTCACAGATATTGATATAAGGTGTTTTTGCCCGATCTTGTTTCGGCGGACATAATTAACTAATTCTTGCAAGGTTTATCGCACATAGTCTCTCTACATTTTTTTTACTTCCTTTTCATCTTTGATGTATGTATGTCTTTTTTAATTCCTCTCTTTTTCTAATCATTCACATGATTCAGAAAAGAGACTTCTTCAGAAAAAGGAAAGTATACGACAATAAATAAACTAACAACTCTTTTAAAAATAAAAAGAGAGGTGTCTCTTTTTAAAAATAAAAAGGAACAAAAATAAATGCAATTTAGATCTTTCTCTGGGAAGGTAGCAGTTTGATAAAGTTATCAAAACTGACCATGACATCATTCAATCTCTCATTAATTTAAAGGTGTCTCTTGACACTAGGGATTCAGTCACATCATTCAAACATCGAGGATGGTCATCGTACCGTCAATATTTGACATTAACTGACAATGTCTCATAATTACGACACTGGCAGATATAAGTCAACAATATAGTCATTGATGTCCTACTTGATAATATTAAATTATTTTATATCTTAATTACAAAACCAACAACACGAAAGATGAATCTTTTCTTTTTTCTCCCTCCTTGTCTCTCTTTATGAAGGGCTCCGAATCGTTTTTCTCAGAGTTATATTTATCTCCTTCTCTCTTGCTATTCTTCTTGAAAACTCTGCGAGTTACGTAAATATGAGTCGGTTGATCAGAAGTCAGAAATTAATACTTTTACCTGAGGTTTCCTCTAGGATTCGCTTCTATCACAATCTCTCCTTACAACACTCTTCCTACAATATTGGGTCTTTCGACAAGTTTTATGTACTCATGCACGATACAGGACTCTGCATCATAACTACAACACCTTTCCCACTACTTTCACAGTTCACTTACCATCCCATATCTAGTAACCGCTAGCTTGTCGGCTTCTCAATGTCTCTCCACTTGTTTGTTAATATCTCATCATCGTTCGTCGCCTTCTTGCCACTAATTTACCATCTCAATCTCTTGCGGGTTTGTCAACCACTGGTTTGTCATATGGTTTCACAATTTATTTATATATATATATATATATTTTATTTTTTGGGTTCGAGTTTGGGACTGAGATGATTTTATTTTGACTATGAAGATGCTTATATTTGAATGGGTTGATTTGAAAGATAATTTCTTATATTAATTTATATGTTTTCATGTAGATTTATGTTTATTTAGGCTATCATTTACTTGCTCACTTAAACAAAACTCAACTTACTAATTCTTACTTAGAAGATAGCTCTAGTTCTTAAAACCTAAATGATTAGCACTTATTGATATTTAATCATATGAAGAGGAGGAGATGTATTTGTCAATGCACTCATCAAAAAGTCATTCTCTTTGCTACAACTAACTCAAGGAGTAAAAAAGATTTGAATTAGGTGTCCTAATAAATAATAAAATTAATTTTTGAATTATAAATTAATGCAATAATAATGGGATAATATTAATTTTATTGTTCAATAAGTAACATTTTAATTTAAGACACTTCATTTTTAAATTTATTTCAATAATGTGATAAATAAAAAATTTAAGACATGATATTTTCTTAATTTTTTTATTTAAATATATTATTTTTAAGGTCACACGGATTGGGTTTCTTTTAGTTGCTATATTGGTGGAGAAGAAAATCTCAGGTACTTCCATGATGGGACACAAGACCAACCAAGAAAAGAGTAGTGGAATGTCGACCAACGTTCGAGCGAGCGTTAGAGTGAGAAGATCTCGCGAGAAGGTTTTCCCTTCTCAAAGCTTCTCCTTCCAATTCCGCTCGCCCCGGTCCTTGATCGAAGGTCTGGGATACGCACCGACGCCCTGCTTTGGCTGCCCCTTTCTAAATCTACTAGCTCCCCTGGCCGTAACAACTACAGTGACCCTTCATCACAACAGAATCAAGAGATTAAATTTAGACAATATTATAATCTATCGGCTATGACCCGTTTAATTTTGGTTCTATGCAGAAGCAATTTTGATCGTGGACAAAACCAGACGAACTGTTGGTCTATCGCTTTTTAAAACAAAACAATGAAGGCATTTTTAATGATATTAAGTATTTCATTGTTAAATATGTAAATATTAAAGTTATGTTATTAGATATGTAATTCTTATTATTGTTATTATTATTATTATAGGCGCATGCATTATTGATATAGAAATGGAGCTTTCATACTAAGGTGAGGTGGCCAAATAGGTGGATGAGAGATGGATGAGAGAGGAAAAAAAAGTCATTAATGTCGGCTTGGCTTAATCTTATGAGATTATTAGAATAATATAATGATAATGTTTTTATAATGGTGATTAAGATTCATTCAATTCTTATCCCCTTTATCTCTTTGATAAATAATACATTATCTTAATTTGTAAGAATTGAGATTTGTTACGATCGACGTAGCATGAAATTTGACACGTGTCTTAAGAGTCTTTTTGATGTGGCTGCATCTTCTTAAAAAGATGATTGTAATGCAGTGGTGGAAAAAGTAATTTCTTGAGAAGCTATGATGGAATTATAAATATATATATTTTTTTTTTTGAAAAATCAATAAGCAACATTCTTACAGCCCCGTAATTTAATATGTCAAGTTGAAAAAAAATAACTTTTCACCCTATAAATTTCTAGAAAACAGCAAGAAAGCAGTTTCACAAACGGAACTGGTGTCATGATTAATTTGAAACACAAAATAGACAGAAAGTTTTCAGAAACATATCCTAAATTATCTCTCTTGAGCGGAAAATTTTGATTTAAACAAAGAAAGTGAAGCTCATTTTTATCATTATTATTGTTATTTTAACATTCACAACTCTTTACATAAAAAAATGAGAAAGTTGCAACATTGTTTTTGATGGGAGATAAGAAAATCGAGACAAAAGAGTAATGGATTATCGTGTTAGTATTGCTCGAGGATTTAACACACACTCAGATAAAAGAAAACAACCGGTAGAGACACTAGAAGTTTGTACGTGAAAAAGTTAGAAAGGGAAAAAGCCATAGGGTCTAGCCTAGTTGTAAAAATTCACTATAAGTTAATGATTATAAAGACTTTTTGTCCCAAAAGCGGGAAAATGTAACAAAGTCATAAAAATTACAAAGTTAATGTGCGAACGATCTCGTCGATGACAAGAGGAGAAGACTGATGATGATTGGCGAGGGCATACAAGCGGTGTTCGATAGTGGTCATCGGTGGTCGACGGTAGCAAGAGTGATGTGAACTTCAGCTCATTCTCAAAGCTTAAAGCTCTTCTTTGGGCATCAAGTCCCTCCCTCTTTTTTTATAAGAGCGGTGTAGTTTTATTTATAGAGTTCTAGGTGCAATCAACGCAAAAATATGAATCACTTTGATCGAACGGACCAAAAATATTATTTTGATCAGACGATATTTCATGGATATTTGAGTACCCTAATGATGTAGAATTGAGTGATTTTGGACTCGTTGAATTCGTCTTGTCGAGACGCTCGATTATACTATAAGTTCATCAGATCGACATCCGTTTGACCTTCCAAATATACCCAAAAAGCTTCCAAAAAAGGTTGAATGCCTTGAGCAGGGTTTGATTTGACTCAGATTGGACCAATTTTGATATTATTGGGTTCGTTTTGTTGGGTCAGTCAGTTTGACTATAAGTTTACTGAAATCGAAGCTCTGGATGACTCTTAATGAAAGTTCGAACATTTTTTGCTTCAAAATTTATATCAAATTCTGTACCATACATTCAGATACATGCTAGATGTTGAAAATTTATTGATAACATATCAATTTCCATTATGGCTGTTAAGGATTAATCTTCCAATTGTTATCATTATTTTCTATTAGTAAAAAATTCTAGCAATCATTTTAAGGAAAATTTACATACTTTTCACATAATTCTTATGTATTTACAAATCTAACACCCAAAATTTGTCTTATGTCATAAATTTGATATGATATCTAAGATTCGAGTGACATGTATGTAAATATGAATATCAAGGTGTTATATATGTAAATATATAGAAATTGTGTGGTATGTACGTAAGACTAAATTTGAATTTTAATAAATAGAAAGATTTACATAACTAAACTTCAATTTTTACATATATACCGCTTTGCCTATGCATGAAAATATGCATAGTATTTCTTAAAAATTAAAATAATAATATATTTTATATGATATTAAAGATTTGTGTGGTATAAATGTAAAAAAAAAGCAAAATTTAGGTGTTAGATATGTAAAACACATAGAAATTGGTGATATTCATGAAAATGGCCTTAATAAATATTACATTTGTTATAACCATTGTAAATTTATAGATAAAATTGTGATAGTTGTAACAAATTCAAATTAATAGATATAATTGTAATGGCTATTAATTGTTAATGTTTTTTTTATTAGTTACAATTGATATAAATTAAATAATGATTAAACCATCCCGGGGTGGACAGTACCTAAATTTTGATTCCCTCAACTAACTCTTGGGTTGAATGTGAGTCCCTGAGCTTTCCTTCCCAATATAGCTCGTCACCTCTTAGGTTGGATGTGAGTCGCTGAGATTTCCTTCCTAATGTGACACATTCTCGAGATCGATGTGAGACCCCCTTAAATGGAGTAAGGCTTCTGATTCTCATTTTGGGGCTGATACCTAAATTTCAGTTCTCATCCCGGGGGTCAGTTCCTAAATTATAATTAATTTGAATTTACATAAATACCACACAACTCTTATGAATTTACATATCCAACACTTATAACACTCGATCTTTTCATAACACATCAAAAATACAATCTTCGATAACTTTCAAAAAGCGTAATATTAATTTTCATGCATGGATAGAGTGATATGAATGCAAATATCAAAGTTTAAGGGTTGGATATGTAAATGCATGGGAATTTTGGTACGTGTTTGTAAAATCTTCCTTTCATTAAATGTTTATTATTTTGTG
Organism: Phalaenopsis equestris; assembly: GCF_001263595.1. NCBI lineage: Eukaryota > Viridiplantae > Streptophyta > Magnoliopsida > Asparagales > Orchidaceae > Phalaenopsis > Phalaenopsis equestris. Next base: position 2,231,796 of record NW_018164665.1, read on the forward strand.
ATTATGATGATTGATCAATATGTAGGGATTCATGTGATGTCTGGCAGAGGCTGTGGACCGTCGGCTGTGTTGGTGGACGGCTGGCGGCTGCAGCAGATCGACAGTAGCGGGGACTAACGATAACAATGGAAGAGAAGGGGTCTTGTCTCGAGCATTTTACGGTATAACTCAAATTCGATCAAATCTATCGAATTTCAAATTCAGTCAAAACGAACTAAAATATGAACTTTAAATTCATTTATATTTTTAAAAAGTGCTTTGAACCTTTGGGTAGTTAAAAACATATCATAAATAAGGATTAAAAATAATTATTTGAAATACTTGAAGGTCATGCAAATAGAATATTTGCATACATATCACTTATTTTTTATGTATTTATATAGTTAACCCCTAAACTTTAATTTTTTTCAATTTCACCTACAAAATAAAATGATGATATTTTTGATGAATTATAAAAGTAATTTTAAATTATTTAGATGCTCTTTGGGATCATTTTTATTTTATTTTCATTTTATTTTATTTATATTTTGATTTAAAATAAAATATGTAAAATTAAGATATAGTTATTTTTAAAACAAAAATAATTAAAAGTTGTATTGAATGCTTTTTAATAATTTCTTTTTAAAAATGAAGCAAAATAAAAAAAAAATTATGAAGTAATTATATTAACTAAATAAATGTAGTTAAAGTTTATATGATAAAAATTATAAAACTGTTAAAAAATATATTAATTATTATATTCATTTACATCTTGAAATAAAATATATAAATCTATTATAATTATAAAAGAGGATTTTTATATTATTTTTATTAAAAGAACAGTTGGAATTTTTTATTGATGAATTAATTAATAATATAGATAAATATATTGATTTTAAAAGGATCACTGACTATGAAGCATATATACTGGCATGAGGACTCAGACACAACACGATATGATACGGGGATATGATATAATTAAAAAAATAGAACATGACACATCATAAACACGTTTTTATACTTAATTAAATACTAACATAATATATATATATATTTTTTATAATTTTTTATTAAAAAACAACACAACACAAATTATACAAGAATAACAATTAATGTTATAAATTTAATTTATATTATAAAACCTCATGTTTATGAAAATCAAATTTCAAAATTAGATATGACGTATTTCAAAAGAATTCATTCAACTTATCCACTAAAATTTAAAAAAGTCATGTAATTACAAAGATGAAATTTCTATTGATAGGCTTTAACAAATATTTGATGTACCTTTGATGTTTGATTTTGACGAATGTTAAAAGGAGCTTCAACATAACGAGAGATAGGACGGTTGTGACTATGAGGTATAATTAAGGCTATACATATATTTATTTATTTTTAATTTTTGTGACCCATTTTCTTGAAAACATGTTAAGCTCACGTTCGATACAGCTTGAGGTGTGACCCGAATGTGTTCGAGCCTGAAGAAATTCAAACATCTATTCTTCAGTGTCGAAGAAGTATTGGGGCGTGTCAGAGAAGTGCCGGTTTTCGATACGCATCCAACACCGGTACGGCACATTTTATAAGTGTCCGTGCAACATCGACTACTAAATATTCACGTAATTTGTATTTAAAAAATTAAAAAAATACAATAATTACATAAATAAAAAAACATTACAAGAAAGATGTATATTAGGATCTGTTAAATATATATGTAATATCTAAAAATTCAGTGATTTGAATGTTAAAATTTAAGTTTTGGTGTTCGATGTGTCATGCATGAAAATCGAACATAATGCACGTAAAAATTGAAGTTTCGATGTTAGATATGAAATACATAAAAAATGAGTGAAATATATGTAAAAAAATGAAAGTCTAGGTGTTTGATATGTAATACATAAGAAATGTGTGGTTGGTATGTAAAAATTGAAGTTTATGTGTTAGATATGTAATACATAATAATTCAATGGAATGTATGTAAAAATTGAAGTTCAATTGTTAGACATGCAATACATAAGAATTGAGAGGAATGTAGGTAAAAGTTGAAGTTTCCATTTTAGATATATAATACATGAGAATTGGTGGAATGTATGCCAAAATTGAAGTTTAAGGGTTACATATGTAATATATAAGAATTTAGTGGAATATATATAAAAATTGAATTTTAGGTGTTAGACATGTGTTACATCCGAATTGTTTAGTTTTTGGGTCTGTGTGGGGTAGGTGCATCTTATTTAATAATCTGCTGATAAGCTGATTAAAAATAATTGATAAACTAGGTACGGTAGCTATTATAAATTTTATTCTTTTAGAAAAGTCAGATTGCAACAAGAAAGCTGCCACGACACCCAGATAGATGCGGTGTGAAAACATTATTTTCAGCGTTTTAAAAAAGCATGAGCTGCCAAAACGCAGTTTATCCGAACAGATCTGATATGTTTTCAGAACAATATCGCACCAAATAAGCTCCCCAAACGAGACTTTTATGTTTAAAATAAGAGTATTAGAGTAAGATAAATGTATGTATGACTGATATTTAAATGTACTAATTTTTAATTATATATAATATGTCGATGAATATTAAAAATTTGAGATCATAAATGTATATTAGATTGAGTTAAGAAAGGATAAACAGTTGATGAGTTTTTGATGATAAAATAAAAATAATTATTAAAATGATATATAAATAAATACAAGAAGTTGTTGATGTTATGAAAGTATATCCATTACGATTATGTTGTGGCTGAATTTTTATTGGGAAATTCTCGCTCCCTCTCGCTCCCTCTCGCTCCCATGGCGTCGTCTCTGAGCTCAGGAGCAAACCCTACCTCGATTAAGTAACCACACGGTTTCCTATAGCACATTTCTTCTTCTTCTTCCTCTTCGTCTTCTTTTTCGTTCTTCTAATGAGCACTCTTTTGCCACTCTCGAGGGTTCAGTTTCGTTGGAGCAAGTCCCAATTTGAGCCATGGGAGAGGGGAAGAGAGTGAGCAGCTTCTTCTCGGTGAATCTTCTCAGCGATCCGCCATTGATCCTGTTCTTCTGCGGCGAATGTATGTTGGACACTTCCTATCGAGATGGGGAGCTAGGTAATCGCTTTCGCCCTTTTTCTCTCTCTATTCCTTTATTGTTTTAAGGAAAATTTACACACGTAGCACAAAATTCTTATTTATTTTAATTGAAGTGCCCTGCTTTTATGAAAAAGATTGGAAGTGCGTCGCCTTGTCTGACCGAGAGGTCGCATCTTCACAAAAGTTAATCAAGTAAAATATGGGTTTAATAAATTATTGAACTTTAGGTTTTAGTAAATTTTGGAGGAGTTAAATTCAGGAAACTGTTTGGTAGGATAGATGGTTATCATGCCATCATAAACCCCTCTTGATCAAGCTTGCATTTTGATGCATATCAGTTTTGATAAATTTCGGAGTAAAATTCTAAATTCAAACTAGATGTTTCAATAAAACGAACCCTGCAACATAAAGGGTGATCTGATCCAAGCCCAAATGAACCCAAATAAAGCATTTAAAGCATTGTTGGAAAAGTTTGTAGATTAGTTGAAGGATTATACAATCTTCAAATTTTATATACTTATAGTAAAATGGAGCGTATCAACAAGAGGAATCTAATGAGCTCAGGATCACCAAATTTTGAGGTCATGAAGTTACTTAAATGTTAAAAAATTGATCTATGATTAAAGAAATGAACATGCGTCCTACGATGTTTTATTTTAAGATTTTGATTAGATTTATCAAAACTTCATTTTAAAAAAAATTATAAATAGACTCTCATTCTTTAGATGAATGGGACTTATAATTGAAACTAATAAAAGAGCTTGGAGATCTGAAAAATTCTAGAGCTTTGCCCTATGACCAACTTCTACCACCACCAACAAGCATTGTCGCTTAACTATTGTTATCTAAATGCCATTAACAAACGGATATCACCTCATCTACTTTCATCATCGTTTCATGATAATGAATTATTGTTGAGTGTATTACGTTACAATCCTATTTTTATCAATTACAATGAAGAGCATTCTTTTATAATCTCAATCAATATCGTGGACAATTTCTCCTAGATATGATTCAGTTGTTTTTTCACTTTGCGGTTTTTCATGTGAGAATTTTGATTTCTCATACATTTTTCTTCTTTATATGTTTAAGTGTGAGATCTTTTGGTAAAGCTTTGATGTTAAGCTCTCATTGTACCGCCATGATATTCTAGCACAAAACAATGTTAAAATAGTTATGTCCTCCTAATTTTTTGACAACTATTTTCAAAATTCAGAATTTGAACGAATGAAAAGAAATACTGAGTATGGGTGTCGATCTCTTAAACCATACTTCCCTAATCCATGATTTAAACTAAACATGACGAAAATGAGATTTAAGAAGGTTTGTGATTTATGTGAATGAATAAATGTTTGCATGCTGAGTTTTGTAATTTGTATTTACAACAATAGATTAGTCATTTAACATGTCAACCTCCAAGTCTTTTGAGAGATTGCATGATTGCTTTTTTTTAATTTAATATTTAGCTTGAGCTACCATTAACTTCTTTGTTATTTTATAGTATGATCAATCCATTTGAATTTGTCCACTAACTTTTTTTTTCGTCTTTTTTTGTAGAATGTGGGAGTTCTCTGTTGGCTTATATATGATAAATATTTTGCCAGACTCTTTACTTTTCACTGCTATTTATGGTGTTGTGGAGGCTGCCTCCACAGCTTTATTTGGCCCAGCTGTTGGAACATTGGTAGAAAAAATTCCTCATAAGCAGGTGAGTGCAAGCTCTAAGCATCTCATTAATGGGGCATTTACATGCATACTTCCCAATTCCTATGTATTTACATTTCTAACACCTAAATTTTACTTTTTACATTTATATCACATAAAAAATACCACCATTTTAACTTTTAAAAAGGTGAAATACAGTTTTTCATGCACAGTTAAGGCGGATGTATGTAAAAATTGAAGTTTATGTGTTAGATATTTAAATTCACGATAATTAAGTGGCATTTATGTTTGTAAATTTTTCCCCATTAAGCTTGCTTTTGTATTTTTTTCGAGAAATTCTTATTAAATGTAAACTTGAGTTGATCTGTTGATTTGCAGGTCCTGCGGATGTGGTTGTTAATTCGAAGTTTATCGTTTTTGGTTGCCGGAGGAGCTGTTGCGGCTCTCCTTGTGTACTTTGGCCCTTCATCTCATAAATCCGTGTCATTTATGGGTTTAGTTGTCATAACCAACATATCTGGAGCCATTAGTGTGCTTTCAACTCTTGCCGGTACAATACTTATTGAAAGAGAATGGTAATATTGAAAGAGAAACATAAGTGACATATCTGGAGCCATTAGTGTGCTTTCAACTCTTGCTGGTACAATACTTATTGAAAGAGAATGGTAATAATAAGTGGTTTTTGATAAGTCACTCGTTGCTTGTTGGTCTTATTTTTTTGAAACATTTACAAACATACCACTCAATTTTTATGTATTTGAATATCTAACACCTAAGCTTTTTTTTTTTACATTTATTACACCAAATCTTTTATATTACATAAAAACTTCCTATATTTTAACTTTTAAAAGTGAAATACGCCTTTTCATGCACAGAGAAGTTGGCATATATGTAAAAATTAAAATTTCCGCGATAGATATGTAAATACATAAGATTTGAAGGGTTTGTATGTAAATCTTCCTTTCTAGTTTTGTTTCTACATGATGCATTTTCCATTAGCTCACAATTTTTTTTTTTATATTAGTATTGCAATATGCTAGTGATATATATATATATATATATATATATGTATGTATGTATATATATGTGTATGTATGTATATATGTATGTATGTATGTATGTATGTATATTTTATTGGTCTTTGACATTAACTTGAAGCTTATTTTTATATAAGCACTGTGTGATGTTTTTTTACTATTGTAATGTATTTACTGTCATATTCTCATTATCTCTTTATAGCTTTAGTCTCGTTGGATTGCTTGAAATTAGAAAACGTTTTAAGAATCGGTAGAGTTTTTAGATTGTCATTTAGCTAGAAGGCAACATTGATTTTCAATGCTACAAACACCTTTAAATTCTCTCGAAAGTGAGGATTTCATTATTGCACTATAAATAAGTGAAAACCGAATCACTTGGATATGATGTTAAATATTTGAGTGTTATGATGGTAAATATTAAAGTTTAGGTTTTAGCTATGTAAGTACATAAAAATTTTGTGGCATGTATGTGAATGCCCCCTTTTTATTTCCATTCGAGCTACTTGAATGCTTGGTGTCATTGTACCAAGCGTTTGTTTGATACACGTGGAATTCTGTGTTTCATATTTAGATTTTTTCTCATTTATTTTTCTATTATTATGTTTTTAGCTTTTTTCCTTATATGTTAGTTGCATCTTTGGTAAGTTGTAATAGTTGACATTATGTTTGATGTGGAGTTTACTCTATATAATGAGAGAAGTTGTAATTTGAAGTTTAAGGAATAAGAGAAATTTTCCTCTTATATTTTCCTTCATGGTATCAGAGCTTAAACCCTAATTTCCATCGTCCAGCCTCCGGATCAAATGCTTGTGCCGCTGGGTTTATTGCATCTTTTGTTGGGTTTCAAAAGCCACTACTGCTGCCTTCCCGGGATTCGAAAGCCTTTGTTGCTGCCCTTACCTGATTGTCTCAGGTTGGCAATCCCATCGTTTGAACGCATATCCTGCTGCCTTCCCTTGGTTCGAATGCCTCTGTCATTTTCGTCATTCAGTTATCGGATTGTGGAATAGCCGACTAGCCGAGTGTGAAGCCTTGCAGCCACACATCTACAACCTATCTACCAGCCTTTGGTGATGTCTTTGCGGCAAACCTTACTTGTTGGCCCTCCACAATTGTCTTTTCTACATCGATTTCCTGCAGGCCTTCCGTCGGAGTCCTTGCAACCATCCCTTCGACAAACAAAAACTAATTAGTTTTTCTTAGCCCAAAGCGTGCAGAGGTTCCATGACAAAGAACGGACCTTGCAGAATCAAGATGTTTAGCTCTACCTCGGTGGATAGTTTTTACTATGAGGCCAGGAATTCCGTCCAGCCAGCCCCGAAACTCTTTACCTTTATCACAAATCATTAACTCAAAGGTCAAAACTTCCTTCAATGGTCCCAATCCATATTTATGTATATTTGTGGAAGAGCGGAACGTCTAACGGGATATGGTACAATTTCTAAGCTCACTAATTCTAGCCATCGCTCATGGAAGATGTAGGATCATATGATCATGTCTTGGTTGATCAATTCTATGACCACAAAAGTTGAAGAAAATTTATTAATTTACAAGACAACACGGGAGATTTGGGAAATAGCTCATGAGACTTATTAGAATATAGAAAACATTACAACATTATTTGTAATTGAAACAAAACCTCATGGGCTCTGACAAGAAGATTTAAGTGTTACTCTAACACACTATCCAAATATTGATTACAA
>NW_018164665.1:2243004-2282318 GCF_001263595.1 Phalaenopsis equestris
AACTTATATATATATATATATATATATATATATATGTCTTCAAGATGCCATTTTGTAAAAACTTATAGTGGAGAAGAAAATGATGATTAAGTTTTCATTAGGACTAAATAAGAAATTAGATGAGGTCAGAAGAAGAATCATAGGGACGGAGCCTCTTCTTACCACAAGAAAAGCCTTTGTTGAAGTTCGAAGAGAAGAAAGGAGGAAAAAAATCATGATGATATGAAGTTTGAATTCATCTAGCATTGAATGCTCTGTTTTGTACTCACACAACTCTTCTAATGAATCAAAGACAAAGAAGAATCATCACCGGTGAGAATATTGTAAGAAATTTGGCCACACAAGACAGGCGTTGGAAAGTACATGGAAACCTGCAGATTGGAAACCGGGGTAAGGGAGGAAAGACCAAGACCGCAAGACCTATGCTGCTATATCTTCTGAAGGTTCATCTGAACTTAGTCCTTTCACTAAAGAACAACTAGAGGTGTTGAAGAAACTTATTTAGAGCACAACCGAGGAGCCTACCTGCTTAAGATGCATCAAAGTATAATATCCTCCCATCTCACTATCAATGAAAGATTTTGAGCTTGGATAATAGATTCGGATGCTTTTGATCACATGATTGAAGATATAAATGTTCACATCAATTACCAAAAATTCACCCACTCCAGATTTGTTAAACTTGCCGATGGATCTCACTCCAGGATTGTTGGAAAAGGAGAAGTGAAAGTTTCTAAAGATATTCAACTCTCTTATGCGTTTTATGTTTCACAATTAGATTGCAACTTATTTTCAATCTACAAGATTACTTATAACTTGAATCGCGTTACTAAATTTCACTTCATCTTGTGAACTTCAGGTGGTGGATTCAGAGAAGTTGATTGACAGTGCTGAATTGTATCAAAGTCTATGCCTGCTCAAGGAAAATTATTGTCTTAACACTTGTTCTCCCCGTATTCACGAGTCCGTTGTTCCTGAGTCTGCTGTGTTTAAGTCTGTTGTGACTCAAGTTTTGTTATGACATTGTCATTTTTTATGTCTCAATTTTCGTTTTGTTGCAAAGTTTTATCATCATTTTTATTAGTAAAAAATCAGAGTTTTATCAGTGTGAAACCTGTCAATGGGCTAAACATTCCCCCCATATTTAACATTTGTTTAAGTACAAACCTTCACAATCATTCTGTATCATCACAACATTTGTTCAACAATAACAACAACATCAACAAAACCTTTGTCCTACTAAATGAGGTTGGCTACTTGAATCCTTTTTCTCCATTGCATCCTATTTAGTGTCATATTTTCATTTAATTCTAATAAATTAAAATCATTTTTTATAGAATATGCCCAAGTCTTCATAGGTCTACCTTTGCCTTTTCTTAACATAAGTCAAATATAAAACATACACTCTTCTAATTGGATCAACACAGTGATATTTGTTGACCATTAAAATTGAAAACCATCAATGAAGTTAGATGATTTGCCTCCTTATAGATGGCAACACTAGAACTAGTTAGATATTTTTCATGAAGTAAAAATTTGAAACTGCATAAATTTTTTAGTCATTCCATAACATGATTTATATTAACTTCCAATGCAAAATTCAGATTGTCAAAACTGATAATGCAAATGAATACATCAACTCTATGATTGGATCCTACCTTGCAAAGAATGACATCATCCATGTACGTTATTGTGCTGAAATTTCTCAACAAAATGCGATAGCCGAGAGAAAGAATAAATATCCCTTTGAGGTATTTTGGTCTATAATACTCTCTCACATTGTCCCAAAAAGTTTTTGGGTAGATTTGCTCACAACAACCTACCTCATTAATAGAACGCCAAGTAGGGTTCTTGGATTTAAAGCTCCTCTCGATATTGTGATAAAAAACGCCCTCATGTCGGAGCCTTCTCATACAATCTTTCTTAAAAAGTATTTGGTTGTATTTCTTTTGCTCACATCCACCAACCAAACCACACAAAACTTGACCCACAATCCCTCAAATGTATTTTCCTAGGGTATGCTTCTAACAAAAAGGTGCAAGTGTTATTCTTCCATTACAAAAAAATACTATAGCTTCATGGATGCTACATTCTCTAAAAACCAACTCTATTATTACAAACCTAATATTCGGGGGAAGAGTCATGGTGAATATCAAACTTATGACTCCACTTTAGACACCCACACTGACCTAGAGTCATTAAAACATATTCTGCTTCCTTACACTAGTATAGATACATACACTGATCTAGAGTCATCGCAATCTGTTCTCCTTCCATCTAACCATCTAGCTTCCCAAGTTCCTTCTGTTGAGAACATCCAATCGGAGATTAAAAATAAAGATCCCCGTGTATATACTAGGGGATAGGAATTCACCGAGTAGGATAAAGATAATATGCAACCACATGATTGATCACAACTAAACCTGAATTCACCCATCTCTGAGGTTCCAAGGGAAGTAAAATCCACCAAAGAAGATAGGGAAAGTTGCACAAATTATTCTATCCATAAATATGCTACTATGGTTATCATCAACTTACAAAGCTTCTGTATCAAATCTTGATAGTGTGCAAATACCCAAGTTAATTCATGAAGCACGCCACAATCTAGAATAAAATAATGTAGTTGAAGAGATCCAAACACTTAAGCTAATGACACTTACAAGACTTCCTCCAAATAAAAGATCAAGTGGATGCAAATGGGTTTTCAATGTTAAGTACAGAGCATAATGGAGCATTGAGAGGTTCAAGGCTAGGTTGGTGACCAAAGTTTTCACTCAGTTATATGAGACAAACTATCAAGAATTCTTCTCTCATTGGCAGTGAATTAATAGTGAGAATTGCATCAACTTGATATGAAGAATATATTTTTGAATAAAGTCATGAAAGAAGTGTATATGGAAATTCCCTTAAGACTGGGAGATAACTTAAATAAACATCATGTTTGTAAACTAAAGTAGTCAGTTTATGACCTCAAACAATCGTCAAGGGCTTGGTTTGATAAGCTTGGCAGACTATGAAATCTAATGAGTACATCCAATGCCAAGTAATCATACACCGTTCATAAAGCATGCACAAGAAGGTAAGAAAGCGATACTCATTTTCTATATTGATGGTATGGTCTTGATAGGTGTTGATGACACAGATTGGAAAGTCAAAGATGGTTCCTGTTACTAAATTTTAAATTAAAGATCTTGGAGCAATAAAATACTTTATAAGCATGAAAATGCCCTGGTCCAGGATAAATATTATGATATCCTAAAGGAATTACATCTTATATTTATTAAAAGAAACATGAATGTTAGTGCAAACCTATACAAACTCTTATGCCCGGGGAAATCTTATCACATGGAGGAGCAAGAGACAAGCAGTGGTCTCTAGAAGTAGTGCAAATTATGAGTATCTGACACTTTGAGAATTTGTGAAGGAATGTAGATTCAAAGGGTATTAATGAGCTGGGATACTCCACGTCCCACGATTAATCCTTTAAAGTTGTTCAGCGATAGCCAAGCCACCATCAGTACTGAAGAATCCTTTATATCATGACAAGATCAATCACTTTAAGATTGATAGACATTTTATCTCTAAAAATTTCAATGGAGTTGTTATTCACAGTGTCTTCACGAAATCGCGGGGGAGTGTGAAATTTTGTGTTTCCTTTTTAGATTTATCCTCATTTATTTCTCTATTATTATGTTTCTAGTTTTGTCCTTATTTGTTTGTTGTATCTATGGTAAGTTATAATTGTAGAACTTATACTTGCTCTAGAGTTTACTATCTATATAATGAGAGTTGTAATATGAAGATTAAGAAATAAGAGAATTTTCCGGTTACATTCTCCTTCAGTATGACTAGCTTTTGAAAGTACAATTTGCATATTTTAAATTCTTTCTCCTGCTGGTGGGCATTTAGATACATGACACAATTCTTATGTATTTACTTTTTTTCACTCCAAAACTTTCATATTTACACACATAACACTCAAATCTTTAATGCCACATCAAAATTAGCAATATTACCATTTTTTTAAAAGTAAAATATCTTTTCATGCATGGTAAAACACTAAGCGCCATGCATGTAAATATGAAAATATAGTTGTGAGATATGTAAATACATAAAAATTGAGTGCTACTTATGTAAATTTCCCTTGATTTTATTTGTTGCAAAGGTTGTTATATGGAACATTTTAGGATTATTTCTTCGTTTTTCATGCGAAGCAGATTGTAATTCAACACCAATATTCTCTTGTACAAATTACTGATATTATTTGGTCGAACAATATTACAAAACTTCATTTCTTTCCGTGGGATTTCAGGGTGGTTGTAATTTCCCACGGGCGGCCTCCTGAGGAGCTTGCAGAAATGAACTCTACCGTCAGAAGGATTGATTTAATCTGCAAACTTTTCGCCCCAGTTTTGACAGGTTTCATCATCAGCTTCGTGTCATTGGTGGCATCAGCCGTAACTCTAGCACTGTGGAATGTGTTATCAGTATGGTTAGAGTATTGGCTTTGGATTACAGTATACCATGGCTTTCCTGCTCTGAGTGAAAGCAGAGAAAGAAGACACGTAGAAGAAGTTTCAAGCTTTTCCATAGAATCTTCAATGGTGGAATCAAGTAGTTGGAGAAGGAAAATGGCTGAATGTTTGTCAAAGACGCTTTGCTTTGATGCCTGGATTGTTTATTTTAATCAAGATGTGGTGCTTCCTGGCGTGGCTTTGGCTTTGCTGTATTTCACCGTCTTAAGGTTGGTTTCTTCGATCTTTTTGGGTTTTATCTATCTTTCAAAATGTATTATAATTCAAGTTTTATTTGTTGATTCAACAAGTTTGATATTTTGAGTAAAGTATCAAAATAGTGTCCTGACTATTTACTTTAAGGGTCATTTTAATACCGAAGTATGTAAAAGTGTCAAATAAGTTACTAGGCCTGACTATTTACTTTAAGGGTCATTTTAATACCGATGTAAAAGTGTCAAATAAGTTACTAGGTTTTTTAAGATGTAGTTGGCTGCAACATGGTTTTATGTTAAGTAGGATTTATCTAATCTAATAAATCCGGATTTTTCAAATCCAGTGCGATGGCGATGGAGCTCGCGAACTATGATGGAGTAAATCTTTTAAATCTGCCTTGCAATTGGATTTAGTAAATTTAAATTTACGTCATAAGAGAGATGAAACGGGAGAAACGGAGACGGAACACAAGAAATTTTGATTTAACGGAGCGTTGAATTAAATTTTTTTTTTATAGCTAGATCTACCTTAAATTCATGTCTAAATCATATTAAAACAATACTACCAAACACCCCCTTAACATGGGCTAAAATAGTCCTCCTTGGAGACTATTTTTACCATAGGGAGGACTATGTTAGCATAATTTAAAAAGTTTGGGGACTAAAATGATCCTTTTATTGATTATGGGATTAAAATAAATCCTTACAGAGAATCAGGGGATCATTTTGACAAATTTCTCTTGATATTTTTCCCTTTTGCTTTATTAATATCATTAAAATTTAAATATTGCTTTCAAAAAATTATGTTTTCACTTTTATTTTTGGATTTTAGAAAACATGTTTAGATAAATTACTAAAATTTGGAACATGAATTGAAATGCGTTTGGGCTGACCCATAAAGGTTTGGGAATTGGTTGTTGCAGAACGTCTTCTTGTCTGGGGTTCTTAAGCTGTTGTAGAAAGTCTTAGTGTTTAGGGTTCTTAGAACAACTAAATGATGTAATATATGCTTAAATCAGTTTAGAAATTTGTAGTTACGAAGGCCACCAATTATCATTATTTTTTGATTTAAACATGAAAGTTCTAGAAACTCATGTCAGAATGTAATTTAACTGATAACCAAAATCAAAGAAATCCATTAAGCATTTAAAACCGCCAAAAATGACTTGTCAATTAAAATTTACAATGTAAGAAAGTAACCCAATTGTAACAGATTTAACTAAATTCAAACGTGCTCCCAAACACCTGAAGAAAAGAGAACGAGAAGAAAAATCACTAAATATAGAACTTTTAGGCTTTCAATAGATGCAAAAAGATGAATTATCTCAGATATTGGTTGCACCATAATCAAAAGAACAAAGTGCAATCAAGCACACAAGATTGAATAAAAGAGGAAAGTTTATTAAGCTAAAGGTTTTTTCTTCTTCCCTACATGCCTAAAGATTATTCTATTTACAAATTGTTCTATCAAGAACTATCAAGAACTATCAAGAACTATCAAGAAGTTTTAAAAAATTCAGTCTTTTGTTACTAGAAGCAAAATCAGTTAGCTTCAATAACAACTTATCCATGAGATTATAATATAAAAAATAGCTCGTACTCAAACCGAAGCAAACTAGAGGTGCACTAATCCAATAACATCATAACAAAAGAGATTTCATCCCATTCTCATAGGCATGTCATGATAAGCATTTTTAATCTTTTAAACTGAAATATTGCAAAATTAAATATTAACTATAAAATAATGAGAGAGATTTCATCCCATTCTCATAGGCATGTCATGATAAGCATTTTTAATCTCTTAAACTGAAATATTGCAAAATTAATTATTAACTATAAAATAATGAGAGTAAACTAATTTTTTTGAACATATTGTATGGCCAAAAGCGGTCATAATGAGCCAACGGGAACAAAGATTGGCTAAAAGGTCCTTTTTAGACCTAAGCCGACCAAGTGATCCAGTCCTGCAAGCAAATGAAGTAAAGGCAATCTAGCCTAAGTGGTTGACAACCAGTAGCCAGTAACCAGTAACCAGATTCGAGCAGCCGAGTGTGATTGACCAAATATGATTCGCTGAGCAAAGATACACGAATATGATAAACCAACTATTAGCAAACCACATCAAACAATATCGAAGCAAATGAAGTAAAGGCAATCTAGCCCAAGTGGTTGACAACCAGTAGCCAGTAACCAGTAACCAGATTCGAGCAGCCGAGTGTGATTGACCAAATACGATTCGCTGAGCAAAGATACCCGAATATGATAAACCAACTATTAGCAAACCGCATCAAACAATATCAGACGACTGATGAGATTGTAATTTACTCGCCCATGAGGCGAGTGTCTGCAAGGTGAGTCCCAAATGTGGAAAACTAACTTGACATTAGATGTGACTCAGCAAATTGGTCGCTGATATCGGCTTGAATATGGCTCCCGCAGAAGATTAGAGACCCGAGATAATATAAAATACATACTCATGGAAATAAATGACAAAATTCAAGCAGCCGAAGAACTTAAGAAAGCTTAGTGTAACCATAACATTTGTATATTTAATAGGAGAATGCCCCTATATAAGGGGTGGGGAGTTAATGTAAAAGGAGGACCCTTTTTGCCATTGAATGGTTACCCTAAAATATAATGCAATCCATAGCTTCACCTTCCCTTCTCTAGGTCTTTCCTCATTTCCAATTAGCTCTGCTCTTGAGGCGTGAATCTCGAGGCGTGAATACAACAACAACAACAACAACAACAATAACCACAAGCCTTTATCCCACTACTTTGATCCTTTTTCTCCATTGTATCTTGTCGAGTGTCATGTTTTCATTTAATTCTAATAAATTAATATCATTTTTTATACAATAAGCCCGAGACTTTCTAGGTCTACCCCTGCATTTCTTAGCATAATTCGAATCTAAAACATCTACTCTCCTAACTTGATCATCAGATTGCCGACATTTAATGTGACCAAATCATCTAAGATGACTCTCTTTAATTTTGTCTGCCACTGGAGCTACACCGTAAAGCCACTCATCCACCTAAGCATTCTCATCTCGGCAACACTTAACTTAGTTTTATGCTTCTCTATTAAAGACCAACATTCTGCGCCACAAAGCATTGCAGGTCTCACTACCATCTTATAAAATTTTTCTTTCAGTTTTAGTGATACTTTTCTATCACACAATAGGCCCGAGGCATTCCTCCACTTCAACCAACCAAGGTGAATTCTACTAATAACATCCACATTTATACTACCATTACTTTGAACAATAGACCCAAGATATCTAAAGCGTTCATACCTTCTAATAATTTGATCACCCTAGTTACAACTCTATCACTAGAGTTATTACTACTAAAATTACATTCAATGTATTTAGTTTTAGTTCTACTCAAATGAAAGCCTTTAGACTCCAAAGTAGACCTCCATAATTCATGTTTTTTCTGAGCTCTTTCTCTAATCTTATCAACAAGAAGGATATCATCAACGAAAAGCATACATCAAGGTACATTCTTCTGTAAATGTCCAGTAAGAGCATCTATAACTAAAGCAAAAAGATATGGACTTAAAGCTGATCATTAATGTAATCCAATTGAAATAGGAAAATATTTGTTCAGTGGTCCTTCTGTTCGACCACAAGTAACATCACTAGTATACATAACTTTAATGACTTGAATATAAGTCATATCAACACCTTTCTTTTCTAGAACTCTCCAAAGGATATCTCAAAGGATATCTCTGAACTCTCCAAAGGATATCTCTTGGAACCTTATCGTAAGCTTTATCTAAAAATCATATGTTCATATGTAGATCCTCATTATTCTCTCTGTACTTCTCCATCAAACCTCTCAATAAATGTATAGCTTCCATAGTAGACATCCCCAATATAAATCCAAAATGATTGTGAGAAATCTTTGTAATACGTCTTAACATTTGTTTAATTTCCCTCTTCCATAATTTTAAAGTACGACACATCAATTTAATTCCTCTATAGTCTGCACACTTCCTAAAAATGAGAATCAAAATAATCTTCTTCCACTCATCAGGCATCCTTTTAGTTTTTAAAATAATATTAAAGAGCTCACTTACACACTTCAATTGAGATATCATCAGGTCCTACAGACTTTCCACCCTTGGTTTTCATTAAATTCTCTTCAACTTCTTTTCTACTTATGCGACGGTAAAAATCAATATATTAAGATCATCAAGGTTGATCTTATTTTTAGAAATTTTATTGAAAAGTTTAACAAAATAGCTCACCCACCTGTGTTGATTATTTTTTTTAAGAAAAATACTTTTTGATTTTCATCTTTAATACACTTTACTTGAGTTATATCTTTACTTTTCTTTTCTCTTTGTTTGGCTAGTTTTGCACATATATTTTTCACCATCTTTAGTATCTAATATATCATAAAAATGCTAAAAACAAAATTTTTAGCTCCACAAATTGTTCTTTTAGACTCCCTACGGGTCATTTTATATTTTTCTCAGTTCTCTTATGCTTTTATAGTTAGACCAATTTTTATAACATAACTTCTTATATTATATCTTTTCTTGCACATTATTATTCCATCATTAATTATTTTTGTTTATAGGAATTTTTCTTTTGTCTATAGGAATTTTTCTTTTTGATTCTCCAAGTACATATTTTGTCACTTGTTTTATTGTGTTTGTAATTTTATGCCACGTAGAATTTGCTTTTTCATAAACATCCAAAATATTGAAATCATGAAGTTTACTCATAAAAATAATTTTATTAGCGTCTTTTAGGTGCCTCAATCTAATTCTATGACAATGATTCTAGTACTCTTTATTTTATAACTCTTTATCTTAAAATCTAGCACTAATAATCAATGCTAAATGCTTAAATTCTCTATCTTGAGGCCTGAATTCACATACAAAATAAGATTCAACACATATATTTGCTTGTTGTTTTCACCGAATATATGCTTACAAATCTCCATCAACTCTGCCTAGTTTGAACGAATTTGGCTTTAAATAATTTAGCATTTAATATTCAAGAAGTAGATTGTGCTTTCTATTATATCACGTGAGAATCAACTTAAACAGCTCACTTGTGAAAATGTAAAAAATTTCTCTAAAATTCACCGTCAATAATAGGTATAATTTTATCATCTAATATAACCTCAGGAACAATAAATGTAAAATTGTCTAGCATTATGTTGGTTGCAAATTCACAAGGAGATGGAAAAATAAGAGAAGAATCTGATATGCACCAGAACCAAAATTAACAAACAAATGACATGAAATAAGTAAGAAAACTCACATTAGGGCTAGTTTTACTGATTTCCAAGTAAAACAACAAGATTCAAGATTGATCTACAATTTGATAAGTAGATTATTTTTCCATAAACCCTAGACGCCGTCAGGAATAAGACTTCAAGCAAGAAAGTATAATTTAAAGCAAACCCTAGCTAATTAGCCATAATAAATACTCCCACAGATACATTCAAACATTCTCTAAAAAACTCTCTTACTTTCCTCTCCTCACGTATGTGATTAGTGGTTTTGCGGGTTCCACATGAGGGTTGGTTACCCACTAGTTTGGCTTGACCGGCCAGAGCTAAATCGGTCCAGGGAAGATCTACGCATCAATACTCCCTTATTAAAGAAGCACCTTATTCTCAAAGTGGAATGATGGAAATTACTTCTGGATCACTTCATAATGGCCCCAATTTGCTTATAATCTGGCATATCTTTCCATTTAATCAGTGCTTCCTTTGCTCCACTTTGCTCCACTTGATCCTCGACGCACCCGTTCTACCTCTAAAGGTTCCAAAATCACCTCCAAGTACGGGTGTAAATGAGCCGAGCTCGAGCAAGCCCAATAATTGTTCATGTTCAGCTTATTAAAATTTATTTTTTTTCGTGTTCGGCTTATTTATAATTTGATTTTAAAAAAAATTATTCGTGTTCGACTCGTTTATTTAATGAACAATTCAAACAGAGCTGCTTAACAATCCAAACACGATTTGTTTGCGAATAACAAGCTTTTTTAACAGCCCTATTGTGAGATAGGATTGAGTTTAGGTTTGTTTGTTTCTTTTTAGCATTTAAATACCTACAGACCAAGTCCTATATATTTACATTTGTAACACCTAAGTTTTACTTTTTACATTTATACTACCCAAATCTTTTATATGCATTTTTTAAATATAATATAAAAATTTAATATTAAAAATGATATAAATAAATATTATTATTTATTTATTTTGAGCAAAAATGAGCCGAGCACGAACGAACAAACTTTTGTTTGTGTTCTGCTCAGTTATAAATCGAGCTCAAAAAATGATTTGTGTTTGGCTCGCTTATTTGACGAACAAATCAAATAGGGGCTACTTAACAAGCCAAACATGTGCTGTTTGCAAACGACGAGTTTTTTTGGCAAACCTACCTCTAAGTTTTCTGTCAGTGTCGGATTTAGTGGGGACGAGGGTGTGTGGTCTGTGATAACACATCTTAGTTGTGATACATGAAATATTTGATGCAATGATGATAATGGTGAAAATTTCAGACAGTATGCCACGGTCCCAATGCTTGCCACAATCTCTTAGCATCGAAAATAATGTGGAGAAGCTTCTCACTTCTCCTGGATAGTTTCTTCTGCCAGTAAGGTCTCAGCTTCAAATAAACCGTGCCTTCCAGTACAAATTATACCTTCTTATTGTGTCCATCCACCTTCCTCTTCATGGTATGTCAGACCCTCAATAGATGTCGCTTGAGTTATGCCAATATCCTATCCCTTTCTTCCAAGTACTGGTTCACACTAGATACTAGTGTAGTGCTATGCCCATAGTGTATCTGGTGAGGTGGATGCCCCCTAAATAAAATTCTGAATGGAGTGGTTTGGGCTGCAATATGGTATGAAGTATTGTACCAATACTCAGTCCAAACAAATCACTTTGCCAAAAGTTTCGACGTATCTGATACAAAATAACGTAGATATGTCTTCACACTTCTGTTGACCACCACTGTTTGACCATCTGTTTGGAGATGATATGTTGTGCTCTTCTTTAGGACTGTCTCTTGTAACCTGAACAGTTCCTTACAGAAATAGTTGAGGAACACCTTGTCCCTGTACGATACAATAAATTCTAGAATACCATGCAAACGAACAACTTATTGTGTGAATACCACGACGACTCAGACAACAGGATAAGGGGGTCATAATTGAATAAAGTGTGCATACTTGCTAAGACAATCCACTACCACCAATATCACTGTAATCCCCTATAATTGTAGCAATCCCTCCATAAAATCTACCGTACCTCCTCTCAAACCTTCCCACTTAAAGCTAGGGGCTGCAGTAACCTTCCAAGTGTCACAATCAAATAATTGTCATTAGCGTACGTCTCATCCTGCCACCATGTCCTCTACATCTTTATACATCCTCACCTGGTATAGCTCTGTTGATAGTCGACCGGAAATCTTCTGTACCCTTGAGTGCTCTGCTCCCCAATCGCATTGTCGTGAAACTTTTGCAACAGTTTGGAGATGTACTTCGATGCCCTAGATAACACGAATTGTCCCTGGTAGTAGTTGTTTTCCCCTCAATGTGTATCTTGAATGACTGTTCAGATCCTGTTGTAACTCTATCCTGCTTGCTCTCCTGCCTCAGGGCTTCCTAATCTCGGACTAAGGGCACTGATAATATTGTCATCTGGGGCTCTTCCACCTTCTTCGATAATGCATCCCTGGTTTTTTTCTCTAACCCCGAGTAGTATTGGATCTCAAAATCACATTCAAGTAACTAAGATAGCCACATTTAATGCTCCTCAGTCACCATCCTCCGCTCCAACAGGTACTTCAGGCTCCTTGACTTGTCCTGACTATAAAGTGTCTTTCCAACAGATAGGGATGCCACTTCTGAATAGCTAAGATAATAACATTGAATTTCTGCTCGTACACGGACTTGAGCCTTGCCATGATCGTAATTACCTTTCTAAAATAGGCAATAGGCTACTGGTCCTGCATGAGCATCGTCCTCAATCCATATCTTGATGCATCCGTCTTTATCTCAAATGGCCTTGAAGTCTTGAAGTGCTAATACCAAAATGCTGATTATGACTCTCTTCAATTGTTCTAAAGCTTGTTTTGTTGATTCCACCCACTTGAAACTGCCTTTCTTCAGTTGCTCGGTCAATAGCCATGCTCTTTCATGAATTTTTGTTAGTATCCGATGAGGCCTAAGAATCCTCTCAATTCCTTGCTCCTCGACAAAGGCTGGTTCAACATAGCTTCGATCTTGGACTGATCTGTTGCTACCCTGCCTAGGTCACCACATACCCTATGTACTCCACTTGTGACTGTGTAAAGAATATTTCTTCAAGTTGGCATATAACTGGTGCTCTCTTAACGTTTTCAATATTGTCCTCAGGTGTCCCGTATGCTTTGTCTTTATACGACTGTAGATCATGATGTCAGCAAAAAATGCCACAATGAACTTCCTGAGATAAGTCTGAAAAACCTTATTCATAGAGATTGGAATGTGGCTGGAGCATTGGTAAGGCCGAACGACATCACCAAAAACTCATAATTTCCTTCATGAGTCATGAACTCTATCTTGTGCACATCAGCTGGATTCATCCTAATCTTATGGTATCTCAATTTCAGATCGATTTTCGAGAAGATAATTGCTATATAAAAATCATCCAAAGTTCATCAATCACCAGAATAGAAAACTTGTCCGATATAATTTCTTTATTCAAAGTCGTGTAGTCCACACAAAATCTCTAGCTATCATTCTTTTTCTTCACCAATAGAACTTGAATGAAAATGGAGCTCGCACTAGAAATGATAATCCTTACTTCGAGCATCTCTCAGATCAATTTTTTTATCTGATCCTTCTGAATCTGGGGATATCAATATGATTTGACATTGATAGGAGGAACTGCTTCCTTAAATATAATGACACGCTCATGCTCTCTTGGTGGCAGTAGCCCACTAGGCGGTTGAAAAATGTCTGAAAATTGATGTAGAAGCTATTGATCACACTTCAAGAATTCCATCGACTTTGGCACTCGAGTTTTCTCTATACTTTATAGCTTCCTCAACTATAATTTTGAGTGAGACCAAGGTTCTTCATAGGCTAGCATTTCCTCTCTGCACCACCTTCCTTCCCTCCACCTGAATCTCTATATTCAAAGATTTCTAATTGACCTTCGCCTCTTCAATCGTCTGTAGCCGCTTCATTCGCAGAATTACATTAGTGCTTCCCAAGTCCAAGGAAGTCATCTGCCACCTGTGAGCCTTGTTTTATCAACCTTTATACCTTGAAAATTCCCCAACTTTTCTTCATCTTTCTTGTCTCCATCATAATCCCAAAGCTTTTCATATCTACCAGTGTCAACCCTAGCTGATCCACAACCCGATTTTATATAAAATCAAGGGGTCCCACTATCCATGTTGCTCCCAATTTGTCCCCTCACTTTCATGGTATAATTTGGAGTAAAGCCCGCCATTGAGTTGAAGGACACCTCCACTACATTCAATGCAAGTCCTCCTCTACCTCTGACTCCCACTTTTTGCCTCCTACTCCTCACAAATTACGACATGTAGCATGCTCTCTTTGCACCAGTGGCCTGAGACACACTTCTCATCACATAAAAAATATAATCTCTTTGCTTTCTTGTCTTGCACTCTACCTCCACGGGGCACTTAAATTTGACCCTGGGATGGGCCCCCACATTTCTCTCATTCGGTTTCTTTCTGAAGTGACACCATATGGGTTCTCGGTGCCATGGTCATTGAGGTACTCTTGTGGAATCTTCCAATATTGCTGCTTTTGCTGGTCTTCTTCTTCTACTTCTTGTCTTCCACCATTTGGGCAAGGTCCATCATCTCCCTTAATCCTTGCGGCCTCTATGGTTGGAGTGTTGCCCGTATTTCAGCCTTTAAGAATTTCATGAGGTTCTCCTCCAATCCTGCTTCAGAAATTTCCCTCAGTTGTCCCAATAATAGCTCAAATCTCTCTATATTCCATGATAGTTCCCTCCATAGTCAATATATAGAATTGCTCTTGTAGGTCTTTTTTTCTGAATGGCTCGAAAATGTTCCAACAAACAATCATTTTTCTTCCCACGAACAAATCAGGTATCTCTTCTCCATCCATTGGAACTTTGCAGAGCTTTCCCCTCCAAACATAGTCCTGTTGCCTTGACCTTCTTCTCTCCATTTAGCCCATTCACCTAGAAGTATTACTCCACATGATACACCCATCCATGTGTGTCTTTTCCCTCGAAGATTGGTATTTTCAACTTCCTATCCTCTCATCTTGGTATTTCCCCTCATATATCCAGGGCGAAACTCCCTCTTTCGATCATAGCCATATCCCATTCCAGTTTCTCTCTTTCTTTCTATGTGCTCCTCCAAAACTCCCTGCATAAACCCTCCCTGTTTCGGCCTAACCCCCTCTGCTAGAAATCTCTAATGCTCTCTCTCTTGGAGTCCTAGGAGGGGGTTCTTGATGGTAGATACCTTCGTCCTGATGTTCCTCTCGTTCGATTTTATTTTCCTTTTGATTTTATCAAAGATTTTCCGATCAAACCTTAGTTAAGGTTTACAGATGGAGCTGCTTGCGGGGTTTTGGATTAAGCCTCCTCAACATCTCCTCCACACCTCAAATTGTCCTTCAAATCGGTTTTCCATGGAAGAAAACATTTTTTCTATGGTTGAGACTCTTTCCTCCAATCCGGATTTCAGTTGTTCTACTTCTCCTTCCAACCTCTTTTCCAAAGCATCTACTTTTCGTACTACCATCTCTCCAATATCATGCTCTCAACCAAAATCAGTGAACAGATGACACGGAATAAGTGGAAAAGCCAAAATTAGGGATATTTTTGTCAATTTCCAAACAAAACAACAAGAGACAAGATTGATCCACAATTCGAGAAATAAATTATATCTCTGCAAATCCTAGACACCGCTAGAAGCAAGACTCCAAAGGAAAAACTGCAGCAAAACATAACTTAAAGCAAACCTTAGCTAATTAGCCCTAATAAGTACTCCCCAATATACATTCAAACTTCCCCCCCAAATCTCCCTTACTTTCCTCTCCCTCCGTGCGTGATCCTTAGAGGATCGGTGTATCAAAATCCAAAGACATTTGTTATAGATTAATGAAATAAAGTCAAATCATATGCATTTAAGAATGAACTAATGCTAGAACTTTCTTGACCTTTAATTTATAAACATTTGTCCCCATAAACTGCATTATACTAAATGGACATATTTTTTTGCCACGGTCCCAATGCTTGCCACAATCTCTTAGCATCAAAAATAATGTGGAGAAGCTTCTCACTTCCCCTGGATAGTTTCTTCTGCTAGTAAGGTCTCAGCTTCAAATAAACCGTGCCTTCCGGTACAAATTATACCTTCTTATTGTGTCCATCCACCTTCCTCTTCATGGTATGTCAGACCCTCAATAGATGTCGTTTGAGTTATGCCAATATCCTATCCCTTTCTTCCAAGTACTGGTTCACACTAGATACTGGTGTAGTGCTTTCCTCTCCCTTCGTGCGTGATCCTTGGAGGATCGGTGTATCGAAATCCAAAGACATTTGTTATAGATTAATGAAATAAAGTCAAATCATATGCACTTAAGAATGGACTAATGCTAGAACTTTCTTGACTTTTAATTTATAAACATTTGTCCCCATACACTGCATTATACTAAATGGACATATTTTTTTGGCGTTTAATTTCTTATAAAATATTTTAGAATTTTTAATGATTTAGGCACACCACCATCTAATCATATGGTTTATGCTGCATATACCTCAAGTTCACAACAATAGTTGATTTCCTGTTAATATTTTCATGCAACTCATGCACATGATCTATGAATGATTATACAAATTCACTAGGCTGACTTAACAGTAGAGCTATAAAAAGCTCGTGTTTATGACCTTTGCCTCACTAAGAAGATCGTATTTCACTCACTCACTCTGACAATGAACTTAGCTTAAACAAATAATTTGAGCTCATTTTTAAACCGACCAAACATAAACAGACCTTTACTTGACCGTATTCAGCTGGCTAATGATTTGTATAAAAATAATACACGTACACATGCACATAAAAAATTACTTTCTTTGAGCAAGACAAATAAAATACATTATTGGATCAATACCAAGCCCATCATTTTTTATTAGGGCAATTTACGTACATATCTCACAATTCTTATGTAATTACATGTCTAACACTCAAACTTTCATATTTACATAGCACTCAAATCGTTTACTTCACATAAAAAATATCTCCTTTACTATCTTTTTAAGAGTAAAATACACATTTTCATGCATAGGTTTATGAGACCAAGATGTTATAATAAGTGTGTATATTTAATTACATAAGAATTGTGTTGTGTGTGTAAATTTATCATATTGTTAATGTTCTCAGACAATTACTCATATGATCAATATCAACCAAATTTTCCACGGGACAAAAACAAATGATAATTAATAGCAAATTTGTTTGAGCGTTTTGAACTGAGTTGTGAACCAAATCGTGAAAATTCATGTTTGAATAGAGCCTTCTGCCGAACACGAACCAAACCGCGGCGGCATAGTAGTGACCGCGGACCTATGGCCACGTTCTAAACCTTTTTTTTCCCCTGATTATTACCCCCATTTAGAGCCTAAGTTTTGCATGTCATTCCAGTTTTGGGACACTAATGACAGCCACATTGGAGTGGAAAGGCATCCCAGCCTACATCATCGGCATAGCAAGGGGGATTAGTGCCATTATCGGAATTATGGCGACCGTCGTTTATCCAATTTTACATTCTCGCATTTCAACGCTGCGGACTGGACTATGGTCTATATGGACACAGGTACTCTTCTGTGCATGTTATTTAGGCTGTGGATGTTGACTATTTTGAGTTTTTATTTTCAAAATGTTGAATGGAAAAAAACTCATATGGATTTTACATTTATATTTTGGGGCATTTACATACATGGCACCCAAAACTTTCATTTTTACATGCATAACACCCAATTCTTTCATGTCACATGGACTAATTACACCTTTTAATGGTCAAATCTACTTTTTCATACATAGATAAATATCAAAGTTTAGGTGCGAGATACATAAATCCATAAGAATTGAGTGCTACGTATGTAAATTTCCCTAATATTTTTAAAGCATGATAAAAAATTGGGAAATTTACATACATACCACACAACTCTTATATAGTTATAAATATAAGACTTTGGTACAATAAACCCATGCATGATGTGATGGTATTATTAGCACTCGATTATGTATTTACATATCTCACATCCAAACTTTCATATTTACACACCTATGTGTGTAAATATGAAAGTTTAAGTTTGAGATATGTAAATACATAAGAATTGTGTTCTATGTATGTAAATGCCCCATTTTATTAATGGTGAAGAAGACTGTAGTGGCTATTACTTCTGTTGCAGTGGTGTTTTCTGTTAATATGTTTGGCGTCCATTTGGGTGAGCAACGGCATTGCTTCGGCATGGATACTAATGGGCGGAGTTGCTGCGTCACGGCTTGGATTATGGATGTTTGATCTTGGTGTTACGCAACTAATGCAGGTATTGAATTTGGGAAATTTACATACATACCACACAATTCTTTATGTATTTACATATCTAATATTTAAACTCGTATATTTATATTTATAATTCTTTAGTGGGGTGCTTGTTGATCAGGTGAATAATGTGATAAACCTAAACTCTCATATTTACATGCATGCCACACATTTCTTACATATTTACATGCTAATATTTAAACTTTTTTATCAAACTTCGGCGCTTGATATGTAATAAATACATAAAAAATGTGTGGTATGTATGTAATTTCCCTGTATTTTTTTATGTCAAATTGGACTTTCTTTTTCTGATTTGTGAAGTCTATAGAAATATCAATTACTGCTACTGAGCTGCTATATTGTTTGATCAAACAGGACCAAGTCTCTGAAGCTGACAGATGCATTGTTGGTGGAGTTCAGAGCTCGCTTCAGTCCTTTCTGGATTTGCTTACTTACGTTATGGGGTTAATTGTTTCAGATCCAAGGGTAGGTCATCTACACTGAACTCTTAAAAGAATTCATATATGGGGCATGTCCATACATACCTCCCAATTCCTATGTATTAAACTTTACTTTGTTACATTTATACCACCCAAACCTTTCATATCACAGCAAAAATATCACCATTTCAATTTTTAAAATGTGAAATACAGCTTTCCATGCACAAGTGAAGTGACTTGTATGTAAAAATTGAAGTTTAGGTGTTAGATATGCAAATGCATGAGAATTGAATGGTATGTATGCAAATCTTCCTTTTATGGGGCATTTACATACATACCACTCATGTCCAATGTATTTACATATGTGAGACTTGAACTTTACTTTTTACACTTATGCCACTCAAATCTTTCATATCACTTAAAAAAATACCACCGGTTTGACTTTTCAAATGTGAAATGCACCTTTACATGCATAGGTAAGGCAGTATGTATGTAAAAATTGAAGTTTTGGTGTTAGATATGCAAATACATGAAAAATGAGTGGTATTTTTGTAAACCTTCCTTTCATTCATGGAGCATTTACATACATACCACCCAATTCTTATTTATTCACATATATAACACCTGAACATTACTTTTTACATGTTTACCACCCAAATCTTTCATATCACATCAAAATAACATTATTTTAACTTTTAAAAAGTGAAATACACCTTTCATACTTAAGGAAGGTGGCATGTATGTAAAAATTGAGGTTTAGGTGTTTAAATATGATATGCAAATACATAAAAATTGATCGGTATGTATGTAAATTTTCTTTTTATATAAACTTGTATCTGAACATTTTTTTTTCTTTGTTCAAATTGCTCTCCACCCATCAGGATTTTGGCCAGTTAGTGATCTTATCTTTCATCCTAGTAAGTTCAGCTGCCACACTCTACTCGGTCCACTGCTATCGTGTCCGAAAGCACCTGATTCATTTCGATAAGATTTTCGCGAAGATCAGCTGGTTGATCAACTCACTATGAGTCATCCAAAGGTTATAATTGGTATATTCTTAACTTTGTTTTTTCCATACATACCACCTAATTCATTGGTATTTACATATCTATCATCTAAACTTTGTTTTTCACAATTCTGACACCCAAAACTTTTATATCTTATAACTTTAAAGAGTGAAATACAACTTTTTTATGCATAGGCAAGGTGGCATATATGTAAAAAATTAAAATTTCGGTGTTAGATATGTAAATATGTAAGAATTGAGTGATATATAAATCTTCCTTTTATATTTTATTATATTTTTGTGCTAGTTTAATCAACCTCAAGTAACTGTTAATTTTAATTTTATTTAATGATTTTTTTATGTAATTTGATATTTACACTTATAACACTCGGGTGTCATCAACTCTTAAAAATCTAATGATTGCAGGACATTTCATGCAATGTCAAAGATTTAAATGATCTGCATGTAAATATGAATATGTTTAGATGTTAGATATGTAAATGCATAAGAATTGATTGATACTTATGTAAATGCCCCATAATAATATTAGAGAAATGTATCATTTTCTGAGATATTAATCGCCGAGAGTAAGCCGATCATAGCCGTCGATGTTGTTTGTCAATGATGTAATTAGACGGCCATTATTGAGAGACCTTTGGTGCGACATGCTCTTGCTATGAAGGTATGTATTTGCATCTTTAATCTTATATGAAATTCTAATATGAGAGGATATATTGTAGAATCCTCTATTTGTATATTAATTAAATATTATATGGTTACTAGATTTATATATCAGCATCTAGACTTTTGTCATTGTTAGGTTTTTTTTTTTTTTTTGATTTTTTTTTTTACATGGAAAAATTGTTAGATTTACATACGTACCACTCAATTCCTATGTTTTTATATATTTATCACTGAAACTTTAATTTTTTACACACACACACGCATATACACAATGGTAAGTAGTTGTGTTGTCAGTCATAAGACCCTTCTGACCCATATTCGATCTTTATGGGGACTGATAACACATATGAGGAGCAGTATCCTCAAATATCAATTTTTTACACACACACACACACACACAAACACACACAATGATAAGCAGTTGTGTTGTCAGTCGTAAGACCTCTCTGACCCAGGTTCGATCCCTATGGGGACTGATACCCCATATGGGGAGCAGCATTCTCAAATACCAATATGTAGGTATATATGCATGTATGGATGTGTGTGTGTGTGTGTGTGTGTGTGATGTATGCATGTACACACATACACAGACTATCTTATCTATGCATGAAAAGACGTATTTCACAATTGGTGGTATCTTCTATGTGATATGAATGATTTGAGCGGTATACATGTAAAAAGCGAAGTTTAGGCGTCAGATATGTAAATTCATAGGAATTGGATGGTATGTATGCAATTGCTGCCAAAGAATACATGCTTAATATCTCCTTCTCTTCGGATATGAATGATTTGAGCGGTATACATGTAAAAAGCTCAGTTTAGGCGTCAGATATGTAAATGCGTAGGAATTGGATGGTATGTATGCAATTGCTGCCGAAGAATACATGCTTAATATCTCCTTCTCTTCCAGTAGTTTAAGCCCTAAAAGCTTCAAATCACTTAGCACCATACCATGTCAGCTTAGTAAGATTTACATGCTAACACTCTAATTCCCATGTATTTACATATCTTTACACCAAATTTATAATTTTTACATATATACTATTTTACCAATGAATGAAAAGGCATAATTCACTTTAAATAATGGTATTTTTGATGTGATATTAAAGATTTGAGCGATATAAATGTAAGAAGCAAAGTTTAGGTGTCAGATATGTAAGTACATAGGAATTGGATGGTAATTATGCAATTGCCTCCAAGGAATAGATGCTTAATATCTCCTTATCTTTCAGTAGAGTAGTTTAAGCCCTAAAAGCTTCAAATACCAGTTTATGCATGATTATTCAATTTTGTCTAAAGCTGTTGCAATTTTTTGAAAAGAATGTAAGAAGCAAAGTTTAGGTGTCAGATATGTAAAGTACATAGGAATTGGATGGTATTTATGCAATTGCCTCCAAAGAATAGATGCTTAATATCTCCTTATCTTTAAGTAGAGTAGTTTAAGCCCTAAAAGCTTCAAATCCCAGTTTATGCATGATTATTCAATTTTGTTTGAAGCTGCTGCAATTTATTGAAAAACAGCTGTGAAACTGTTGAATGATAATTTGTTGCTCAAAAAAAGCTACGGTGGTTATTACAAGTTTTTTTAAGTCAGATCATAGCTAAAAAACTACCACCACACCTAGCCAGTAGTGGTGGGAAAATGCAGGCTTTAGGGACAACTTTTTGAAAAAGCTGTCAAAATGCAGTGAAAAGCTACCAAAGCGTAATTTATCCAAATAGACAAAACTGCAGCAACCCCAAACGAACCTATGCCAGCTTCTAAACTTTTGACATTTTTTAGGCTTATTCTTTTTTTATTTTTTATTTTTACATGAAAATACTGGAAGAATTACAGACCACTCAATTTGTATGTATTTACATATCTAATGCCTATACTCTAATTTTTTACATACATGCCATCTTACTCATACATGAAAATGTATTTTTCAGTATTTAGAAGTTAGAAATGGTGGTATGAAAGATTTGTCTGCTATAAAAATTAAAAAATAAGGGGTATTTTAGGTGCTAGATATGTAAATATATAGTAATTGGGTCTTATGTATGTAAATACCACTAAAAAAATGATATATTTGGTAGTTTTCATACATGCCTCACAATGTAACACATGAACCTCAATATTTATATTAATATCGCCTTATTCATGCATCAAAAGATGTAATGTAGCTTAAAAAGAAGTTAATGGTAGTTATATTTTTATGTGCCAAGTAAGTTGTGCTAGAAATGTAAAATTTAAAGTTTAGGTGTTAGATATGCAAATTCATATGGATTTTGTGGTATGCATGTAAATGTACCTTAATACTTTATTTTATTTTTGCAAATTCATATAATCGACTTTAAAAATCTGCCGAATTATAATTTGATGGTTAAATTTTTTTTTTTTTTTTTACATACATGTGACATTATGCATGTAATGGTGTATTTTATTCATTACAAGTTAAAATTAAGTGGTTTGTATGGACATAGATACAATTATGGCTTTTGTGGCTCATGTATGTAGCAGTTGTCAAGCATCACTAACCGTTGCTCTGATAGCTCTCAACTACGATTATTATAACATCATCAGACTATGGTTTATATGACCAACTACAATTGTTATAAATCTTTAAGTATGACTTTGGTAACTCTATAACTATCATAGCCATCAATTGCAACTTTTATAATTAACTACGATTGTTATAGCCTTACCACGATAATTGTAGTCAAACTACAAAAGTTATAATCTCAAGTTCCACTACACAAACATATATATTAGATTATTTCATAGCAATTATAATTTCAACATATGCTTGTAATCCTATAGTCTCTAATTGAGGTGAAGATTGGCCCCTTGGTCTTTTCTCCTTCTAAGGGTTTCGACATAAAACAATTATAGCATCTTTTCCAGCAATTTTTCTTTTATATGTGTTTGTGTTGGATCTTCGTGTAATGCTAAAATGTTAAATCATCAATCTACAGTCGTAAATTTTCGAGTACGCAATAAACCTCAATGTGAAG
Organism: Phalaenopsis equestris; assembly: GCF_001263595.1. Taxonomy (NCBI): domain Eukaryota; kingdom Viridiplantae; phylum Streptophyta; class Magnoliopsida; order Asparagales; family Orchidaceae; genus Phalaenopsis; species Phalaenopsis equestris. Next base: position 2,266,441 of record NW_018164665.1, read on the forward strand.
CACATGGAGATATTTTATAGACTTTAGGACTAAATTGGCCGCATTCTTTCATGGAACTATTTTAGCACTTCAATCTTTTAAAATCTAATTCAATTTTTTTAATATATTTTAATCAAATTGGAGCAATAATCAAATTTTAATGGAATCTAATTATGCAACATGTTAATGATTTAAATGAAAAATTTTATTTATAAAAATAAATATAATTATAATTTTTAATTAAAATTAACAACGATTAAATCATCATTATTTTGAATATTTTTATAATAAAAAATATCCATATTATCTAATATTAATCAATAAATTTATATTCAAATCTTTAAATCATGTATTAACTACTAATTTTATAATGCTTATACCTTTAAGTAATGTAAATAATTTTTATATCATATTCTGAAAATTTCATTCAAATTTATATGATAATTTAAATAATTAAATAATTACAAAATTATTTAAATGAGCTTCACATTATTCAACACAAGACCCTTTATAATTACTTCATTCTTATGTTTTTAAACATTGAACATATAAATTTTACTTTTTTACATTTATACCATTCTTATTTTAACTTTTAACGAATAAAATACACTATTACATGCATAATGTCGCATGTATGTAAAAGTTGAACTTGAGGTGATAGATATGTAAATACATAAGTTCTAAAATAGTTTCCTGAAATTATGCAACCAATTTAGTCCTAAAGCCTATAAAATATTTCCATGTTCTTTAAATTGAGGCTTATTGCGTGCTCGAAAATTTACGACTGTAGATTAATGATTTAACATTTTAGCAATACACGAAGATCTAACACAAGCGCATATTAAAGAAAAATTGCTGGAGAAGACGCTATAATTGCTTTATGTAGAAACCACTAGAAGGAGAAAAGACTGCGGGGCCTTGTCTAATTAAAATAAGTTAATATATAATCAAGAGTGTAGATCCCTAATCTTCACCTGGATTAGGGAATATAGGATTACAAGTATATGTTGAAATTATAATTGCTTTCAAATAATGTAATTAATATATTTGTGTAATGGTGCTTGAGATTATAAATGTTGTAGTTTGACTACGATTATCATGGTGGGGGAAAAATGCAATTGATGGCTATGATATTTATAATGGAGCTACCAATCATGGTTAAAGGTTTATAACAATTGTAGTTGGCCATAGAAATCATAGCTGTATGAGTCTATAATAGTCGCAATACAGCTATCAAAGCCACGGTTAGTGGTAGTTGGCAATGGCTGATGGTCGATAATCACCTTTGATGGTTGGTGACAAACTCCGATGGTCTGTTGCAATCTTGAGTGAACGACGACAAGTGGAAGGACTTTAAGAGGTAAAGTTTTAGTAGTAAGCCCACTCATTTCTTCTCCTACCCCTCCTTAAGTAATGAATGAGAAAATATTTATAAATTCGGCTAAAATCCTAAAACATTCAATGTGTTGTTCCATGTTCATTCCACCGATCGCAAGCAATTGTTTTCAAGCATTTATGTGATTTAATGACATCAGAATTAAATGATCTTAAACTCATCAGATCTCTCTCATGATGCTCGTGTTCGGCTCGTTTACACCCCTACTCTCATCCATATGACTATCAACATGCAAAAATTTGAGATCGTTTAACCTTTCAATTGATGCACCAAGACTTTTGTAGCTACTTTAATTGTTTGATTTGGACTCAAATGGTAGAACATCCCCATTCCCCTCTCCATTTTCATATTCAGCCCCATAGCTCTCATCTATTTGCAAAACAACCCCTCAATTGGGGCAACCCAAAGTCTCCCCTTCTTCACCCCCGCTTTAATTCCCCGTCTCCGGACCACCCTGCAACTTTGGCATGATCCTCCTCCGCCGCACACGGCAGCCACCGTCTTCCTTCCTTCAGGCCTCTAAACTCCCTCACTTCTCAGCCACCGGTGCTTCCTCCTCCACCTCCGCAGCCTCATCACCACTGCCGGACGACGACGACGCCGCCTCCCCCACCGTCGGAGTTCCAGATTTTCGTCTCCTGCTCTCTCGACCCTCTTTCAATCATTCTATCTGTCGTCGGCTTCTATCACGCCTATCACCCCGTCGATGCGAAGTCCTTCTCACCCAGCTCCTCCCCTCTGTCCCCATCAACGTCGCCCTCAGCTTCTTCTCCTTCGCCTCGGATCAATGTAGGTTTTCTTTCACCCTCCGTTCCTATGCTCTGCTTCTTCACTCCCTTCTCAGCTCCGGCATGGCTACCCCCGCTCGCCTCCTCCTCATCCGCCTCCTCGACCCCTCCAGCTCGCTTCCCGTTTTCATCGACGATCAAGATCGTCGTCTCCACGAGCTATTTGATGCTCTCACGGTCGCCGCCCCGCAGGATTCTATACAACCAGCGATCGACATGCTGGTGCATGTTTGCGTCACTCAGCTCTCCCAAACACCGACGCTCGCCATCGATGCATTCCGATCAATCCTCGACCGTGCGTTTTGCCCCACACTGAAAACCTGCAATCTGCTCATCTGTTACCTGGTCCGAGCCAAACGGAGCGACGACGCCTTCAAGGTGTTCGACGAAATGCGCAGGTTTATTTCTCCTGATGTTTTCTCTTACACCCCTCTCATTGACTTGCATTGTAAGAGTGGCAACATTAAGGAGGCCGTTGCTTTGTTCAGAGAAATGGAACGTGCTAGGGTTTCTCCCAACGTGGTTACATACAATGCCCTTCTCGATGGGCTTTGCAGGAAAAATATGCTGAAAGAAGCTATTGATTTGAAGGAGGAGATGGAGAAGAGATCCGTGAAGCCTACTGTGTTGACTTACAGGTCTATCATGAACAGTCTTGTTAGAGAAGATAGGTTTGAGGAGGTGGGTCGTCTATTCAAAGAGATGATGGAGAGGGGTATTTCTCCTAATGAGTTTATTTATAACACCATGGTTGATGGCCACTCTCGAATGGGGCGATTTGCAGAAGCTTTGAAGTTGAAGGAGGAGATGATGGTCAAAGGGATCAAGCCCAATCGAGTCACCTATAATATGATCTTGAATGGTTTGTGTAATTCTGGAGAGATCGAACAGGCAGAGAGTTTATTCAAAGAAATGCTGAAGAATCAAATTCCCTTAGTTTCTGGGGATTTCAATCTCCTCATTTCATCCATTTTGAGATCAAATTCAAGACTTAGTTCTGCAATTTCGTTATTTTTGGAGATGCTTTCGCATAAATTACGACCGAACGACCGTCTTCTGACAGTGTTGATGAACGAGTTGTGTAAGAGTGGGAGGCATCAGGAAGCTGTTGCTGTTTGGTGCAAGTTGTCGGAGAACGGTTTTCTTCCTAACATTATAACTTCTAACGCTTTAATTCACGGGCTTTGCAGGTCTCAAAGTACGAAACTTGCCGTCAAAATTCTAGAATTGATGATTGAAAAAGGTGTGGTTTTGGATAATATAACTTTTAACACCCTCATATCAGGAATTTGCAAGGAAGGAAGATTGGAAGAAGCATTTAAGCTCAAGGAAATCATGGTTAAACGAGGCCTTAAACCCGATAATTTCACTTTTAATACACTGATTCAGGGATTATGCAATTCAGGGAGAATAGATGAGGCCATTGTAATTTTAAATGGATTTGAAAAAGAGGGATTGATTCCTGATATTTTCACATTCAGCATAATAATTGAAGGATATTGCAAGATTAAGGAAGTGGAAAAGGGAAAATTGCTCTTAAGAGAATTGGAGAATTTGAACTTAAGACCCAACCATGTTTTATATAATTCACTAATTGGCGGATATTGCAGGAATGGCAATTTAGACGAAGCGTCCAATCTCGTAAAAGAAATGAAAATTAAAGGAATTACAAGGACTGAAATGACTTATTCCATTCTTATGCATGGATTTTGCAGTATAGGTTGTGTAGAAGAAGCTAGAGATGTTCTTAAGATAATGAGAGAGGACAACATAACACCAAATGTCGTATGCTATACTTCACTCGTCGACGGTTATTGCAAAATTGGCGACTTGGAAGCAGCGAGCAACGTATTTGCAGAAATGAGCACGAACGACATTGATCCTAATAAGCTCACCTTCACCACCTTGATGAATGGAAATTGTAGAGTTGGAAACCTTAAAGAAGCAGCAGAACTTTTTGACGAAATGGTAACTCGTGGCATCAAACCAGATGATGCCACTTACAGAGTATTAATGGCGGGATTCTGCAAACAAGGCAGTGTCGGCGAAGCCAATTTTGCAACTGATTCCCCAAAAATGTCGTGTGATGAATCAAACCAATTCACATAATGAAGAGATGTCAACGAATTCATGTTAAGATTTCGTTAACTGATAAGCCATTTGAGTTTGAACAATTGCTATTGATTGTGATGTTCACTCCAAAACAGGAGAACTATGGTTCATGCAGGTAACTATCTATCCTAAAAATTGTAGATCAAGTGATGTTCCTTGCTAGTTTATAATCCTGCACCTGTTTTACTTTTTTTAGGAAAATTTACATATATATTCTTATTTATTTACATATGTCACACCTAAATATTCATATTTATATGCATAGCACTTTGGTGCTTTAAACCTATGTATTGAAAATGTGTATTTCACTTTTAAAAAGTGGTAGTAGTGTTATTTTTTATGTGATATTAAAGACGTGAGTGGTATGTGTATAAATGCCTTTTTTTTGTTATTAGAAGCTTCAAACAAAATAATAGAGAGCCTATTTTTTTAAGTATTCTTTATATTTTTGTAGTTCCATTCTTTCTTTTGTAGTGTGATTTCAAAAAAGTTTTATTGAAATTTGAAGGTGCAAGGTTACTAATGCAATTTTTTTGACAGATTTGTCTATTTGGGGAGGCCAGCTTGTGAAGATACTAGCTGATGTTGTGCAGAAGGTAATTAATTTAAAAAATGTTTTATTGAAGTCTTCAAGTTTATTCATTTTTGTGTTTTTTTATGTCTCTTCCCCTGCATAATAGCCATCTTACTAGATTCTTGTTTAAGTTTAACGACATTCGATGAAAACATGTCCTGGTTTTACTTGACTAATGCTTGCTGCCATTAGCAACTATATAAATAAAAATTTAAAGGAATTTTTATATAGATACCGCACAATTCCTATTTATTTACATATCTAACACATTAACTTTAATTTTTACATATATGCCACCTTACTTGTGCATGAAAATATGCTTTTCACTTTTCTAAAGTTACAATAGTGGTACTTTTAATGTTATGCAAAAGATTTTGGCTGTAGAAATGTAAAACCAAAGTTTAAATGTTAGATATGTAAATACATGGGAAATGTGCTCCAAAGATAAATTATGAAGCATGAGCTTGGCATGAGAAGCATGACATGATGCACATGAGGCTCGAAGTCTAGCAAGATTAGGAAAGTGGAAAGTTGACCCATCAAGAACACATCTAATAGAAAATTGACACGTCAATAAAACAATGATTTTTTATGTAGGTCATATTTAGGTTTAGGGAGACAGAAATTCTATTGAATATGGGACCATTAAAATTTTATTTGGAGTAGGGATAGTTCACCAAATAGAGAGCACATTAAATTATTGGGGTATTTACATTTCTCACACCTCAACTCTCCTATTTATACACATAACACTCAAATCCTCAATATCACATAAAAAATAGCACTATTACCATTTTTAAAGAATGAAGTACACATTTTCATGCGTAGGTTTAAAATACTAAAATGCTATGTATGTAAGTATCAAAGTTAGTGGTGAGATACATAAATACATAAGAAGTGTGTGCTAAGTATGTAAATTTCCCTATAGTTTATTGAGCGCCGCGTGGAAAGTTATTTTTAATCTCTAGTCATGAACCATGTACTGATTTTTCTTTTGAAGGAAGAAGTGGTTGCTTGCTTAAAAAGGGGTCTTCGGCGATATCAAAGCCATTGTTTTAATTTTCATACCATTATCATATTTCCAAGTTAGAAAAAAAGAAAATTTACATATATACCACTCTAATATGATTTATTTACATATCCAACACTTACAACACAGTTGGTGCAGCTTTTTAGTTGCGGTGCGGTGCAAAAACGCAGTAAGGCGCATTTGCATGTTGTGGTGCGATCTTTTTTTTTTTTTTAAATCTATGATTAAATGATGTCACGGGTTCAATCTTACGGCCTGCGTTTCTTTGAATTTTTTTTTTTGCGCGGATGTCTTCACGATCCCGTGCACTTTCCTTTCTCTCTTGCGACTCTTGTCCTAATCCCTCTCCCTTGCTATCTTGTGGTATCTTTTTTTTCTCTTGCGACTCTTGCCCTAATCCCTCTCTCTCGCAATTGGAAGGTGTAACATGCTGTCTCTTTTTCTCTCGCTTTTCTGGAATCATTTCAACGAATTTCTCCTCCCTCTCCTCTCTCAGTTCTTTTGCTCTGTTTGGATCACTGCCTTCGCCCTCTGTGCGGTGGTTCCTCTTCGTGTTGTGGTTTTTTAGGTTTGGCTCTGCTTATGTTATGGTGTTCCCTAACTTATTTTGTTGTGGTTTTTGACCTTCGAAAACAATGCCTTTCGGTTGATGTTGGATTTTGGGATTTGGTTTTCTCTTCTCTGTTTGGAATTCCATGTGAAATGACTTTGGAATATGAGGGTGGATTTTTTATTTTGGTATTCCCTGTCTTTTCTTGTGCGGTTTGTGAGCTTTGCTCTGAACAAACCCTATGCCTTGCATTTTCATTCTTCATTCTGGGATATTTACATACCTAACATACATAGCAGTTGCGATTTTGCTCTAGCGTTGCTCTGTTCAGTTGTTATTCTTTTCGAATGCGAATATTGGTTGAGATTTTTGCAGAAAGCAATGTTTCGGGTGTTGTGTATATTTTGAATATATGGGGGTGGTTTTTGTTGAATCATGTCTTCACAGTAAGAAATAAAAAAAAAATGCAAAGAATTAGAAAAGAAAATTCAATGAGAATATGATTTTTTATTTGCTCTATTCTGTTCTTGTGGCGGTGTTGATTGAACGTGCAATCGTTTGGAAATATAAATTGTTTGGAACGTGTATGAGCCATATTTTGATGTGTGAAGGTGATGACAATGTTGTTGCAGATGTGTTGGTGTGTTGAGTTGTTTGTGTGTGGAGGTAGTGGTAGTGGTGTTGCATGTGAAGGTGTTGGTGTGTGAATGTGGAGGTGCTGGTTGGTGTGTGGTTGTGTTGGTGGATGTGTGGAGGTGGTGGTGTGTGGACGTGGTGATAGTGGTGGTTTGTGTGGAGGTGGTGGTGGTAGTGGTTTGTGGATGTGTGTGTTTATAAAGGTGATGATAGTGATATTGTGAATGTGTGTAGTGGTGGCAGTGGTGATGTGTAGGTGGTGTAGTGGTGTGGTGCGCAAGGCCATTGTTGATGCTATTGTGGCATTCCTATTTTTCCTTGAGTTGTGATATTGTAACATTCTTATTTATACTAATTAGTTTTTTTCATGCTAGTAATACAAGAATTAAGGTAAAAGAGACCTGTTCATCTACAAATTGGGATAAAGAGACAAAAATAATGTTTTGCAAACTTTGCCCCAAGAAAGTCGAATTGGGTTATAAGCCGACAACTTATTCCAACAAGGAGAGCTGACAAAATATTATTAAAAAATTTAAGAAAAATATTGATAGAAAGTATGATAGGATGCAGTTAAAAAATAAGTGTGATCAACTAAAAAATGATTGTAAAATCTCGAATAAATTGAAGCAATGATTAATGAGCTTGGGGTGGAATCCGATAAAGTGAATAATTGATGTTTCCAATGAATGGTGGGTAGAGAGACCGATAAGCATTTTTTAAATCTCTTATTTTTGTCAATTTTTAATTTGTTTTCAAATCCAACAATATGTTATATGAATTTGTAGGTGGTGCATGCTGCAAAAAAATTTAAATACAGTGGAATCGATCCTGATCTAAAGGAGAAAAGCGCAAAAGAAAAGTTGTAGCTGCCGAATGTTTGATGTACGGATATTATAACTCGTACATAGAGCATTTCCCTTGCATGACATCCGCATATGATGGCGACAAATAGGTTGGGGAGTTGTTTGCGGGCCACCAAACGAGATTTAGTAATATGTTCAGCATGACACAAACGGTATTCACTGATCTGTTAGATAAACTGCACAGAAATCATAGACTTCATTGAGCGGATTTTTGGTGTTTAAAAGAAAAAATGTGTTATAGTTCGCGATATGTCAACTTATTTGTTTCCCAAACAGATACAAATTATGTTCTTAAAACCTGCTCTAAAGGCGAGGAAGGTGCAAACGAGATGACAAAGTTAAGGGAACGAACTACATATGTGATAGTTGGAGGGTGATTGTAGTGAATGTTAATTTCTATCATATTATTAATTATAATGGTTGTTGAAAACATTCACTGTTTAGTGTATTAAAATTTTATACAGTTCATGTTTATTTATGTTCCTTATGCATTTGATATTTATTGATTTGATTTTTTACACAATTTGTATGTGAAATTTTTCCTTTTGCATTTCTTTTTTTTTTGTGGGTTTTGGATATCTATGATGAGACATTTGACCTTATGAATCCTTCTGGATGACTTATATTGTTATTGGTTGGTGTCACATATAAAATTCTAATGAATGCAACCAAATTCTTCTTCTTTTTTCGGTGCTACAGTTTTTTAGGCTCTTATAGATTGTCATTTTTAGTGGTATGTAAATGTGACAGACATGAGCTTGATATTGTGTGGGTTAAAAGCAACCAATAACCTTTTTTTAAGGTATGTTAATTTTTTGTGGTGACAGATTCTTTGGTTTATATATATATTAAGTTCTTTAAGACCTCACAGTTGCATTAATTGTAATTAATTGCTTATGTTATCAATTTTTACTGGCGTTATGTTTAAGAGTATGTCTTTTTAACATTCAGGAAAGATGAGCTTGAGGATTTTTGTTACCTCCAGAGGATTGCATAGGTATTGTGAACTTCAAATATCTCTGCTAACTTCACGATAGTCACATAACTACGGAAGACAGTTTTACAGGTGCCCATAAAGACTCATGAAAAACTGTGACTATTTTTAGCGGGCGGATAAGTTGAAAGATTCTACCGCCAAGAGTGATCGGGTATGGAGAGTATCCCTTGAGAACAGCTTAGCCAGTTACATCGTCTGTATTTTAAAAATAATAATATCATATTATTAATTGTTTATTTTAATAGTTTTTTTTCTTAATTTTAATAGTCATGCTACTCATTGTTAAGTTAGATATCTATATTTATTTTATAATATTCTGGACTGGATATTTACTTCTATAAAGTATAGAATGTGCTGGTATAAATAATTTTGTTGCAAACAAAATTACTATACATGGGCAGAATGGTCATTTGTCTATAAACAGTTGCAGCACAGCTGTTAAAAACAAACAGGCAGTCAGCTTATCCATAGCAGTTTCCGCACAGTTGTTTTCTACGGCAGCTGTTGTGCAGGAACTTATTATTAAGCCGCAGCTGCCCCAAACAGTTAGTGGAGATACAGCAACCTAGTTTGACTTATATAAGAGCCTAAAAGGATTTTGAATTATGACGTGAAGAAGCTTCGTAATAGAAAATTTTTATTTGTAAATTCTTTAGAGACATGGATCAGAAAAAGATGTTATCACAAAGAAAGTTTTAGATATACAATAAAGATATCCCCAACTCTTCAACTATTGTATGCTTACTTTTCAAATTTTGAGGACGAAATTTTTATGAGGGGAGATTGTAATAATTGAAATTTTAATAATAAAAAAATTTTGAAACCGTGGGATTGGATAAGAGTTTCACTTGAGGCTCAATTGATTTAGATTTGTGGAAGAATTGAGACGGTGAGAAAAAGAGAGAGCAGACTGAGAGAAGGAAAAGTTTTGTGCCTGCTCTAACTGATCGTTAGAAGAGAAAGAAGAAGGAAAAAAAAAAAAGAGGAAGGGAAGATGTCACTACTTAAGCGTGTGGGAACTCTTGCATAATTGAAGAAGGAAACCAAAGCTAAGGGAAAAGGTAGAACATCGGGTTTGAGGAGCCTCGCATGTAACGTCACTATCGTGTCGAACCCTAGCCTAAGGAAGGAGGGAAATCGAGTTGTCATGCAGTGTGAAGTTGAGCCACACTTGAAGGTAGGAGAAGAACGCTCGCATGCATGCGGTAGGGATCGAACAGAGCCATAAGAAGATATTAAAAGTGGAAGATTTTGTGGAAAATGCAATTGATCCGAGTAAATTTTGGTAAGGTGCAACGAGTGTTAATTGAAGAATAAAAAATGATAATTCAAGGGAAAGATAAAAGGCATGCAGGCTCCGGGACTCTATGTGAGTAAATACTTTCTTTTATGTACTAAATTGATGTTTTATTAAATAGACTTGAATTATTGCTTCATATACCATTTTGTTTACAATTTTGTGCATGTTTTAAGTTAAAAGAATCATTGAAATGAAACGAAGTAATAAAAATGAAAAATTATTAATCAATGACTTTAAAATGAAGCAATTAAAGGAAATGAAATGTAAAGGCTTAAAGGCTTAAATCATACAAAATTACCCCAAGATGATACTAATTGGGGATGCAATATACCCGTGCATGAAAAAAAAAATGATAAATGTGTACATTCGAGTACAAAATTTTGAGAGTATCTACGAGTACAATTTTGATAATATATTCAAGTATAATGGTAATCCTGATATAATTACTTAAAGAGATTAAAAAGGATAAATATTTAAATTAATACGAGAATAGTTAAAAGAAAAATGAAATTTTACAGTTTGATTTAGCAATAAATTGCATATCATGCATAACATTTATATATTAATTTAATATATAAAAAGATTATAATTACACACTAAATCATGTAACTTAATCTAGAAAATTAATAGTTGCTTTCAAAAAAATATTAGATTGATATGATTGTCAAGCGGGAGATAATTTACAGGATTGTTGCTGATAGTAGTATATTGTGTATTATGGTCGTAATTCCTGTATTGTTTACTTCTGAGTTGTTGGTTTGAGATGTCATTTTACTTTCATAATATGTTATTGTTACTGGATAATTTGATTTTCTGTGAGGAGTACTTTGTTGTTTCTTAGTGGTTCTCTTATGAATTGAAAGTTATGATAACTTGTGGAAAATAAATGAAATTTTAATTACACCACCTGATCGTCTGCTTCCGCCTTAGATAATTGCAAGTCTGGCATCGGGTCATGACACAATGTATACACGAAATGAAATAGAGAAGAGCCCTCACTTTAGTTGGCAGCTGTTGGTCATGCACGTGACTAAAGTCGACGGCGACGACTACAAGCAAGAGTCATAAAAGTAGGTGTCTTGGGGTTCGGCTCTAGGTAAGGTTTGACTATGTGTGGGGCTCCAAGAGTAACATGAGAAAGAGGACTGGTAGCTGTGAAGTTGGAGGAGAAAGATAAAAGTTTGATGGTCTCTTTATGCCACTATCCCATCGTTGTCTTCATGGATAACACTAACCAAGAGTGTAAGGAGGATCATTGGTTGTAAGGAGTTTTGGGATGCCCTAAGCTTCGACTTACTTATATAATTGCAATAAGGTAGTGGAATCAAGGGAAAAATAGGAAAGTCCCACAGCTATCCCGATTAGGAAGGCGGCAAAGCATGACTGTGAGATTCACAGAATCGCAAGATTCAAATGAAAGAGGAAGGAGGCTTGCAATTTAGAGAGTTGTACGAGCGAGAAAAGAAAAAATAATAAAAATAATGTTTTAGTTCTTACAGAAACCCTTTTGGATATTAGTCAAGCTCACAGGCTCATCGAATAATGACTCTACGAAAATGGTCGGGTTATATAAGGTTGGTGTTCTTCCAAGTTTTAGGTTGCTTGATAAAATAAGCTATATGAACATGAATAAAACTGAAATTGAATAACAAATAATTGTTAAGTCATACATAAATAAAATTTAATTGAATTTAAAGTGGTCGTATTGATTGTCAAAAATTTTATATCATATTCAATTGATTGAGCAAGTTCATGTTAGTATGATTTCAATATCATCTTTTTTTAAGATAATATTACATAGATGCATATAGTAAATTGTCTCGTTTTGTTGTTCATATTGCATGCATCAATCATTGTTTTTTATGTTTTAAGAAATAGTAGTTATTTACAGAGTTTAATTTGTCAAACTCACTCATTGATAGTTTTTTATGACAACTTTCATTCAACCACTAAGAGGACCGTCATCAAAGGAGCAAACTTTACAACTTCAAATTCACTTTTTAGCAATTTTCAGCATTTGTTTTAATTATTATATTTTTCTCTTATGGGTTTAAATAGTAGACATTCTTATTTTAGTTTTTTTTCTTTTTTTTTTCTTCAGATGTATCAGTTATGAATTCTTATATATGAAATGAAATAAAACCTATTTTCAATTTTTCATTTTATTTTTCGCTTGTATACAATATTTTCATTAGATAATACAAAACTGGTTTAAATCTTTGCATAATGCCCTATGTTGTCAAGGTGTATCGCATTCCGACCTGGAGTATGATAATATGTTATATATGCGCATTAGAACACCCACAACATTTAGGTATGGGTGTCAGTTCGGGTTAACAGGTCGAGTTCGGTTCGACCCGAATAGGGTCATCTGAACCCGCCCAGTAAAATAAATGGATCAAAAACTAAGACCTCAGCCCGAGCTTCACCGGCTAACCTAAACACAACTCGAATACTTATTCAGGTCATGTTTAGATTTTTCAGGTTCAACCCGAACCTAACCCAAATAATAAAAGGGTTAAATTCTCTGACCCGAACCCGACTCGAAAAATATGTGGGTCAACCCTAACCCGAAAATTGAGTTTGAGTAATATAGGCGTGTCGGGTTTTTGACACCCCAACATCAAGATTTGTATAAGGTGGCGTTATTTTTTGCATTATCCTCCATAAAGTGTAAATACATTTAAAACAAAGAACTAATTTCAATTGTCTTGAAAAATGTGATTGAACCATCTTCAGAAATTATGACTGACAAAATTGACTGAATCTCATCAAGTTGTACTCACTTTATGTTGACAAATATACCCAATTCAATGGAACCAACATTGATTAGAAAAAAATTGCTTGGGACCAATTAATCATCTTATGGATTTCATCAGTTTTTTCCATCAAAAGATTAAGCATGCATATATTTATGGACATAAACATGCCCCCATGAAAGGTAAACCATCACCATATGAGTCAAAAGTTCCAATTTTGCACAAGCTACAATTTGCCAGTTTCTCAGCTTTATCAAGGCAGTGTCAGATGATGTTGAGCATGCAATTCTGGAGGTCAAGTTCACCCTAAAGACAAAATTTTGATACACCAAAGAGTGATAGCACAAATTGGCTTTCTATAGAAAAAAATTCCTACACAAATACATAACAAAGTGATTACTAAACCTCGCCATAGCCAACCTGTAAAAGCTCCATCCAAAATACTTCTGAGCAATAGAAATGAGGTTAATTACTCCTATTGATTTCCAAACTACTATGATAGATGTTGGGGACGTAGAAAGATAAAAGCATCCAACACGTGATAGAACACCAGTTTGTTATAAATACACTTCATATAACGACATATAATAAAGTTTTTGCCCTGCATTGTGATAGCAACGGATAAAAAATATATATGGAGGTTGTATAGGTGAGAAAATTAGATAGTGTTATTGTTACAATTTGCTTCAATAAAATCAAATTTTAAAATTAAAATGAAATTCAGATTTTGACAATAAATGAAATTGGCAGTTTTGTATTGCCAAAAGTGGTTATTCTGACCAACAAAGACAGAATGATTCTCGGCCTGCCTTCCAGTACGAGTTGGACATATAGAAGAGTCCAGGCCCCAGAATGATGAAAGGGTCAACTTGAAGCTTCAAACGATCAAGCAAGAGTTAGCCAAGTAATCATGGGTCGAGTTCGGGAGGTCGCTCTAACAGATTGAGTATGAAAGAGGGGGGGTCCAAAATCCCAGCCCCAGTAGGGATATGATTAACAATACAACTATATATGTCTAGCAGTCTAAAGATGATATGGGCCTAAATGAATCATTTTATAAAGATCAACCCCTATAAATATGGGGTATTAAATGTAAATCGGGATTTGATCCCCATGACCTCTCTATCTACTACAGACAAAGAAAAGCCCTCATCATACTGCACACTATTAGAATTAACTCAATTGCTTAGCTCTCTCTTCGCTCCCCCTCTCTTCCTATTCTCTCCCCTTCCTAACTTTCTATTCCTTCAGTGTGATTCAAAGACAAATATGGGTTCAATAATTCCATAAAGTAGCTTTTATAAATTCAAACAAAAAAAAAATAAAAAAGAAACATAAGCCACAATAAATAAATCCAAAATAATTCTAGTTGTCACAATTGAAGTCAAAATTAACATAATCTAAGTCTTCCTGATCACTACATTCATAAAGAGTGAATGACAATTGATCTCTCTCGACCGTCAACTAGTCCATGTAAACCTATCGACAGTAATACTCTATATCTTATCCAATTGCCTAAAGTAACACAGCATCATCCTTAAGGTTGATCAGGACACAAGTTTACCATAGCTATGATTACCCCTCTTCTATATTCATCATACATTGAAGTGAGCCTAAAGTTCCTTCAAGATCGACTTCTATGGCCTCTCCTTCATCAGCCTCAACCTCACAAATAGAACATGATCCCTCCCATCAACAAAATTAGAAGAGACAAATTTTAAAACAAGTCCATCTGTCAACCTATGAAGATTTAAATCCAAAAAATAGAATATCACTCCATCCTCTAAATATTACATGGTAGGAATCAAAAACATTAAGTTGGATATAAAAGTATAAGCCAAAAGTCTCAATCAAAGCACATATTCATATGGATAAGAATTTCAACAACGAAGTTTTTGACAACCAAAAAAATTGAAAGAATGGATCAATGAGGTAATCAAAGTTGACTTTAACTTTCACCCAATGGAGTGGATCTCCTCCATATTATACTAATCATAGTAAATATTAAAGTTGTGTGTGTGATGGAGCATTCGTTTGCCCTATCCTTGAAGGCTCTAGTTATTGTGGAAGTTGTAGTGTTGGTGTCATAAGATAGCATTATTGATGCCTACATTGTGGAGGTACCAACTTCTTTGGCTACTTTTGATATGGGTCATTATCTCACTCTTAAAAAGAGTCTTCAATATGGTTAGAACATCAACACCCCGTCCAAAGGGAAAGGTTCTAGTCAAGCATCAATTGCATTTTTGCTCTCTATTGTAAATGTTGACTATGGGTGAGTCTCAAAATCCGTCCAAGTTTGTCATTTAGGGCAAAAAAGTAATTGGATTGAGAAGCAATATTTTTAATTTAATGGCAAGATAAAGAAAAATGAAAATGGAGGCAAAATTGGAGTGACAATTGGCTTCTATGTAGGTGTCCTCTTCATTTCACTTCATTCAAATTTGAATCCTCTTCATTTCTCTTCTTTCAAATTTGAATGATCTCATTCAAAGAATGCAAAATCAAAGATAATGGATTATTCGAGCTCATTGTGACGAATAAAGTGAGAATAGAACGTAAAGAACATGCAAAGTTTTGATGGAAATTCTTATGCTTTTAAATATAATTTATGAGGGTTAGAAAGTAATTGGCTTCTATGTAGGTGTCCTTTCCATGGTGCATCGCCATCTCTGATTAAGTTCTTATGATGGTCTTTGAATCCAAGGATTTGTGATGTACAAGTAGTGAGTTACTCACTCAGTGTTGCCATAAAATTTCACAGGGATACTGAGTTAGTAATACCTAAGAGCCACTTTTGCCTTACAAATGGATATTCCAAATCCACCTAATAACAACATATCACATTGATAGCCATGCAATTCCCATACATGTAGTTTCCCCAAACCTATGTC
>NW_018164665.1:2284097-2320081 GCF_001263595.1 Phalaenopsis equestris
ACTATTGAATCACATTTCAACCAATCTATTATGTTTTCTTTTAAATTAATTCAGACACTACACTACAACACACTATTGAATCACATTTCAACCAATCTATTATGTTTTCTTTTAAATTAATTCAGACACTACACTACAACACACTATTGAATCACATTTCAACCAATCTATTATGTTTTCTTTTAAATTAATTCAGACCCTGTCTAAAGATTTGATGCCTTTCTTAGTTGCTAGTTTAATGGTTGTGATTGACCTCACACCTACTCCCTCGATCAATGAATGATTTTTTTTTTTAGGCTTTTGCTCCTAATGGCCTTCCTAATGCTAAGTATGTTGGGTGATCCCATTGATGTTAGTATGTCTAGCACAAAGGAGCTTGCGGACAAAAAATTCTAAGTTTTATAATCTACAAGAGCAAGAAATACATTAAAAGTATATAATCTCTCTTCAAAATATAGCAGGCTCCAAGTTATAGTCTATTTTATTAAAAATCTAGGGGTTCTTTTGCCACATATTTGCCTGGTCAATTGTTTTTAAGTCATACTTTTGTTTGTGATGCCTTGTTTTTGTTTCATGTTACACTCTAATCATTGAATGATTATAAAACTTATCATTTCTTGAATAACATCTTTAGGCTCCTTAAGAACTAAAACCCACTTAGAGAGAATAAAGACTAGGAGGAAATAACAAATTACTAAATGCTCCAAGCATAATTAAACTACAAAGTGAACATAAACAAAAAAGTATGCCTTCCCACTAAGAGTGTTGTTGCTTATTTCATATTCTACTCTCTCCTCTTCTCACTCCATCTCAATCTCAATCTCAATCTGCTAAAATCTCTTATTTCAATCACATATATGTAACTCACTAGAGCACTACTACTCCCGACATACAATAAAACCTCTACTCAAGGTAAACATGACATGGGAGATTAATCCAAAATTTAAATAACCAAGGTGACTTCCTTAAGCCCAAAAATATTTTTTGTTGATTTTCCAAGTCTAGCTATACCTCAAAAAATATTCTAAAAGTGTATCAATGTTTCAAAAGCCTTTAGCTAGAAGCATCAAGACAAATACACAAATTTGAGCATCACTAACAAGATTTAATTGTACAGACCACCGCCCCTAGAGTGCAAAACAAGCAAATTGACACAAAGAGAGGTGTAATTCATGAACTAATTATCAAAAAAGAATTTTGCAATCTCACCAATGATTTGTATTACTAAGTAGCTTTTGTTGGGCCCTCTCGAGCTAAGGACTGCAAGTTTCTCCTCAGAAATTCAGAGATCTTTGAGCAAGCAACACGGCCGCGCTCCAAGCAGTGCTCGTAATCAAACACTGAAATGATCATTGGAAATCACTAGCTTTTTAAATAAAAATATAAGACAAAAATGTAAAATTAGTAAGGTTGATCTCACAAGACAAAAGGGAGCCCAAGAGCAAAAATATTAAGCATAAACCAAGATATTTGACGATTGCTAAGAAGTTTGCAACATCTTCAACTGTGTTGAAACAAAAAATAAAATTTCATTTTTTTAAATCATGAAATTACACAAAGTACATCCATATGATCATATACATTCTTTCACATGTATATGAATGCCGCCAAAATGAACTAAAATTCTATAACATCATCTTAATAAATCCTAAGTATAAAAAATATAATACACTAAAAGTATTTAGATGTTAAGTCTCTAAGACTGCCATATAAGCAAATTTAGCATCTAAAGAGGAACATTAACATGATCTCCAACTAATCTCCTTTAGGAACACAAGAAAAAAATCCCTACTCAGGCCAATATTCAGGGCTTTGGTATTGTACCCTAATGCAAAGATCAAGTTCTCACTCATCAGTGTGGTAGGAATGAAGTAGCAACGGGCAAATGGTTATCTTGCAAATCCAACTGTCACCAACAATCAGCTTAGAGATTGATAATCAAAGAGATAAACTACGCCCCTTCATGGGCATCCAAGATGTTGTCCATTCCTCTACGAAGTAATAAAGTTCAAATCACATATTCAGACTGGAATTGTTTCTTTCACTAAAAGTATAGTAACTTTATATTGAATTTTTTAGAGCTATAAAATACGTCTTCATATGCAGTCTTATAACGGTCCAAGTCTCCTCTTCACTATAAAATAATCATTTTACAGTAACTATATTAAGAACTTTTAAATATACGACACCTTACCTATACATGAAAATGTGTATTTCACTTTTTAGAAGTTAATATGCAAGTATTTTTGATGTGATATAAAAAATTTGGGTGGTATAAATGTAAAAGGTAAAGTTTAGGTGTTAGATATGTAAATACATAGAAAGTAGGAACTGGATGATATGTATGTATGTAAATGCTCTTTATATTGTTTAATGCACATTTTCTCAATGATTTTTTTGGTTGAAATGAACAAGGATTACTGTTCTCTTTTAGGACTGTTCTCCACTTTTCTCTATTTTTTAATGCATCCCCATGCTTAAATATGAATTTGATGGTTATCTATCAACTTATGCATAATATGGTGGCAGGTCACGCATTTATGATTTGGGGACTTTTAAATAATATTATCATTATCATGTAAGAATCAGTTAAACATCTACTTTAGTTATTTTGTCACTTATAGCTGAACTGCTGCTTCTGAGGTGTGCTTGTCAGAATCTTTTAAGAAAGTGATATTATCCATATTGCTCAGACTATTCATATAAAATAGCAGGCATTTTCTTTGTTTAACTGCTATGAATGACCAATCATGGGAATATAATACGAGACTTAAGTCCCCCAGAAAACTTCATCATAATGGATAGTTATCCACGTTAAATCCCCTTAACTGATTTTTCATAATCCTGACTAGTTCTCCTCCAACTAAAGAACTTCCTATTTCTCAATTTGTTTAACTAAGCCAACTTTTATTGTTGTCGTCCTTCTTGAATATTGCTTTAACCAAGAAGGCTGATCGTGAAGTTATAATATCGTAAAAAAATCCACACAGTATATCACTCTAAGTTCATGAATTTTAGCAGGGTTGCGCCTAACAGAAGAAGCTATGAGGTTAATAGTTCATGTAGTTAGGGTCATGTCATGATGTAGTTGTCGCCCATGTTATGATGTAGGTGTCGCCACACCTATTTTCACCCTCCTAAAGAAATCCTAAGTTGCCCCAACTAAAACGGTAACCTATTACTGATATTCTATCCACAACTATCATCTGGAATGGTTCAAACCGGATGCTTGAGTTTGTCCATGTTACATGGTCATCCTTGATATACGTAGATGAAAAAAATAGGTAATTGGATTTACAATTCTGCTTGATTCTGAGAATTATTTATATGTGGTTCATCTTTAAATTAGTTGTCAACACTCCAAGATATGTAATCAGCAAATATGGGCTGCAAATCTGCCCCCATTTTGATATTGTTGGCTCAATTAAATCAAATGAGCTTTAGTTGAGGACCACTAACGTAGAATCCTATGGAGACACGAGTCACAACCTGCTTGCTATGGAATATCCAAGCAGCCCAACAATATCATTGGTTGGCTCAGTGATGACCAAGCTTTCTCTTAAACAGCCACATGAATGAGCTCAATATAATTGAAGTGAATATAGTCAGTATAATTTCCCTGTACGATTCAAATAGAACACATAACTCGCTGCAAAAAAGAGAGTAGATCCAAATGGATCGGATGTAAAGTATGGCAAATGGCAGATGCGGAGAGGAGATTTATGATCAGATATTTATGCTACCTTCAACAATCGAATGATGCATTAGCCATAAAGAATCTTACATGATCAAGCTACTTACAAGCTTACAAACCATAAGATGGCATATGTCGCACAATATTCAAATCATTTATCATGTATGTACAAATAAGAGGGGTTAAGTTGGTAGCATATTCTAAAGCTACACGTTTAAGTCATCGAATCAGAGTTTAGATCCGCAAGGACAAGACTGTGTGCATCAAACTCTTCAGAAATATTGCATTAGTCAGAATTCCATGTACGAATAAACCATAAAATATTGATCGAACTTGTTATCTTTCCCCTGATCATTCGATCTAAATTTATAGCGATAAATTTAATCAATCGACAACCTAATTGCTAATATTATACACCGAGTAATCAACATTCTAATGACTGGCCTTAATCAAAAGTCATCTCTAGCTATTGAGAGGCATGGTTAACCATAGGGGCTAGCAACTATGAGAAACCGCAAATTAGATATTATAGTCCCCACAAAATAAGGGCAAAAATCGGTAGTAACCTGTCATTGAATATTTTGATCAGAAATTTAACAAAACTCTCTTGCAGGTGGTCCGAGCACTTTGTGTCATGTGTCTTTTATCCATTGGCGATCAAGAACCCGATAGTTTGCTGTTATTTCTTTGGTTGCTTTCATTGATGTAGTTGTCTCTAAAAGGAATACTGATTCATGAATTTAGCAAATGCAAACAGAGATTTCATTCACTGTATTTACTTTTCAGCAATATTGTCCTTCCTCGGTCATTTTTGTAACACCCAAATTCAGAAGTTTTCAAGTTGCCTACTATAAAAAACCTAAACTTAGGTGTTGACCTTTTTTTTTTTTGTTCTCGGTGCACATATGCAGCTTCGAGCTAAAAACAAACCAATCAACAAAATTCTATTAGAATCAAGGCATTTGAATGATTTATCATTGAACGTCAAAGTTGGGAATCTTCTATTGATAACATCTACTAAATTATCAAGGGTTTTTTATATACATACCACCCAATTCTTATGTGTTTATTTATTTCACAGCCAAGTTAATCACCCTACCTATAGGAAAAAGTGTAATCCACCTTTTCATACATCTTTTCAGACAAAGGAAATGTTGCTTAACTTCTAAAAATTAAAATTTGGGGGTAAGTAAATGCATAAGAATTGAGAGCTATGTATGTAAATTTCCCAAATATCAAAAGAGTAATTAGCAGGATATAAATGTTTCACCTGACATCACCCCTCGTGTAACAGATGTTATAATTCCATGCTCGATAGGCTCATCTTTCGTCGAAGATTCAGATTTATGATGGATTGAAAGAGGAGGGTTTGGAAAAGCCAGATAAAGAACAGCCT
Organism: Phalaenopsis equestris; assembly: GCF_001263595.1. Classification (NCBI taxonomy): domain Eukaryota; kingdom Viridiplantae; phylum Streptophyta; class Magnoliopsida; order Asparagales; family Orchidaceae; genus Phalaenopsis; species Phalaenopsis equestris. The sequence continues at coordinate 2,289,188 of NW_018164665.1, forward strand.
TCATTTTCTGCTACATTAAAATAACAAATAAATCTTTAATTTGAATAAACCATTCAGTAACAAAAGAAATTCAAAATTTTATCGATAAAAACATTTAAACAAAAACTTGCACATTCTAAAAAGAGTGTTGACCTTTGTCATACAAACTAATGCTCAAATAACTTGATTAAAAAAAAAAAGAGCAATTCATATGTATTTATATATCTAACACCTAAGTTTTATTTTTTACATTTATACACACAAATCTTTCATACATATAGAAAATACCACCATTTTAACTTCTAAAAAGTGAAGTACACCTTTTTATGCCTAGGTAAGGTGGCATGTATGTAAAAACTGAAGTATAGGTGTGAGATATGTAAATACATAGGAATTGAATGGGTTGTATGTGAAACTTCTTAAGAAATAAAAATTAAAAATTTATGTAGGTTACAGAAGAAGTAACACAGAGCACATGCTAGACGACAAACTCCAAAGTATATCAAAAGCAACAGCACAGTTTGACTCAAAAGAACATGAAAACAGACGAGTAAAAAATTGAAACAAATTTGATGTAAAAGGGAAGCTCGGGTGACAACGCATCGTAGCACAAGCAAACAAGGCTAAGGCGAAACCACCACAAATGATTTATACAGAAGGTTTCTTATCAAAACAATGCAAGTATTTATGCAAATTAGTCAATTGCAGCCTATTGAATTAACAGCCATTAGAAACCACCTGCTCTTCTTGTATGGTTGGATCTAAAATTACATGTCCACTCGTTGCTAAACCACAACAGACTGAAACTGCACGAGAGAAGCAATTGAAGGTCAAAACATGCAAAAAGCTCATGCTGGAAAAAAAAAAATAAAAGAACAAATACATACCAGCAAGATGTTTCAAAGGAATGCCCGCATCAACAAGAGCTACACACGATGCATTTATAGCACAAGGGAGAAGCTAAAGCTATTCATCAAGGAGCACTACATGGTCAAAATAAATATTTATACAGATAAAAGAATGATGTTTTTCTTGATAAATAGACAAGAGAAGAAGAGATAAAAACATGTTTTTCAACCAAATAAAAAACTTCATAATAGAGTTCAGACTTAATTGCTATTTTTCATCCTCGCGCTAATACTAGAAGGAAATCTATAGGGTGAATTTCTTCCTGTGAAGGAGGGGAGCTTATTAAAGTTGAATCTATATAGAACAAAAAAGTATATAATTTTTCATATAAAGTATACTAAAAGTAGAATCAAATAAAAGCCAATCTCTATTGTTAATCAAATGCTAAAAAAAACTTAAAAGTTAATTTCATCTTCATCAAACTAAATTTCTTGTTGTTATTGAAGCTATGGTTACTAGGGATACGAATGATTGCTTCATATGCTACTTCGGTTTTAATGGTTTTGCTTCTAACAATATTAATATGATTTGGATAATCCAAAAATCAAACTTCCTTCAGAAAGATTTACATACATACCACTCAATTCCTATGTATTTACATATCAAACACCTAAACTTTAATTTTTACATATGCCACTTGAACTATACATGAAAAGGTGTATTTCACTTTTTAAAAGTTAACCCAGTGACATTTTGGATGTGATGAAGTACTTGAGTGTTATAAATGTAAAAATGTAAAGTTTAGGTGTTAGATATGTAAATACATAGGAATTTGGTGGTATGGTTGCAAATGCACCTAACTTTTGTTGTAGTTAATCTTCTTTTCCATAAGTATTTTACACACACTTCCATTCCTTGCTCTGATTTTCCTTGCAATTGTTCTATTGTTTGTGTTGAATTTACCCCTAATGAAAAAATTTTAGAGATCAAGTTAAAAAAGTAGATGCTTTAGATTCAACACATGTTAAGAAAGACACAGATAGACCTAAAAGGACTTGACATATTATATAAAAATGATCTTAATATATAAAAATTGGCCGCCAATTTTCTGTGAAAAAAAAAAAAAACTGGTTAGCCTTATAGCTCTATGCAAAAATTAATCCATAAAACAACACTTGAATATTACAAATTATTGTCAATGTGCATCATATTAAACGAAGCAGGCACTGCTATATTTGCTTTCTGAGAACTAGAATAATGGGAATAATTCTCCAAGATAAGAATAGATAATTAACGTGAATTAATCTATAAAATAAAGAATATCATACTTGCTACTATTCCTTTTAAAGCATCCACTACTACAGTGGTAATCAAAGTGCTCCTCTCAAGCTCTAAAAGGCTCTACAGAAGTCTTAAATTAATTTGGGCATATTATTGCTACGTTTCAAACACCATTGGAGGAACTTGAACTACTTCGAAATTCTCCTAAAATAAAACAGGAGTTGTTCAAGTTTGGATCTGTAATAGTAGCTGAAAGTGAAAAAAAAATAAAGGGCATTTTAATGAATGATATTTATATTCATATCATTTGACTCGATTTACAAAGGAACTCCATTTAAATGACATTATATTATGTGAGTTGCACCAATAGACAACAAGCAAGTGATCCAACAACCACCAACCAACAACCAATAGTCAACAGCCAAAACAGCCAACCCTAGAAAATAATAAAAAAAAGCACAAAAGAAAAAAATAATAGTAACAAGAAAAGAAAAATTAGCTCAGAAATTACCTGAAATAACGACATTAAAATTACTTCCATCATTCATTTATAAATATGGTTGAATTTAAATAAAAATGTTGGAAATCATCATTGTTCAAACAAACATACTTCATCAAAAGGGAATAATCAAGTACCTGAACAAATCAACAAATCTGACATAATAAGAATTAATTCAAAGGGTTGCTTAACTTTATTATAAAATACAAACTTTAAATTGTTTAAAAGTTTTTGATGTTTTCACTAGATCCCCACCTCCAAGCAATTTCACTAATTTGAATACCAAGTTGGTTCTTTACAACATCTATGACCCAGCTTAAATGAGAGCAAGAAATTTTGTCCTTGTCAGGTGGCTCAGACGACAGACCATATGGGCCTCACAGGTTCAATTTATGGAAGCTATTGGAGGGTGTTTCCTATTTCAGTTTTCCTCTTTTTATTATGTGTATGTTTTTTCCATCTTTATTTGTTTTTTTTCCCTCTTTAATTCTAAATTAGAGTTGTCAATGTCACTTTAAAATTAGATATGACCAAAGATTTTGGTCGTAATCAATTGTTTTTTATGTTTAAAATTCATACTTCTACTAGTTTTTCCTCAAATTAGATCCAACTAATTTATGTTGCCACAACTAATTGTACATTTTAATGAATGGAGAGTTTAATAAATTATTCACTTCTTTAAATGATATAGAGCAAGATGAAACCTATTCCTCCTAGTTTAGTCATTATTGGTGTTGATTTGACCAAAGAAATTCCAAACCTTTATTTCTTAAAAAACCTCACCTAACTTTTAGATTTGAATGTAAACTTTGATTCGCTCATCAACCTTTGATAATGATATTATTAGTTTCTCTAATAGCAACAAAAATTCTTTAAACAAGATAGTAGATCGACTTCAACTATAAAAGAATTAAGGACCAACTTATCAAAAAAAAGTAGTTGTGGTTTGATTATTTCTAACTTTTTCACTGTTTTAAAAAAATTTTAGCATAGTATTGCATTCTTTTTCAACCATTACTTTTTAAACATTTGGATATTTTCTTTTTAAAGTTTTAATAATTGATAGCATTATTACTAGTAAAAAAAGAAATATCATATTAATAAATGACATCGCTGTTTCTACCATTCTACAAAAGCATATTAAAGGGACGACAACATTTTGTCATAAACAACCCCTATACAATCGAACTGATGTAAATTCAATAGTACTGAAGGGAAAACCTAATAAATCTAAGAACAAGGTTAGATTTTAAATGTATCTACCATTAATAAATGAAAACATTCCATGCAAAAAATTAAGAAAAGGATACAGCACCATCATCCCCAATAACCTGCAATTAAAATAAAGATATTAAATCTTTAAGAAAGAGTGCTAATAGCTATTAAATGCTCTTCAACCTAACATAAACATAAAGATCTTACCAATAATAATTTTTCTTTTGGCCGTCTTTTTTTTTTTTTTTGGGTTGAAACATGTATCTAATATTTTCTTGAAATGTATCTATGAAAGGGTTAGTGTAGCTCCAGTATCAGATAAGATTAGTGAGTGTCATCGTAGATGGTTTGGTCACATTAAACATCAACCAGCTGATGATCCGCTTAGGAGAGTAGATGTTTTAGATTCGACTTATGTTAAGAAAGGTAGAGGCAGACATAAAAAGACTTGGGCAAATGGTATAAAAATGATCTTAACTGGTTAGAAATAAATGAAAATATGACACTCAATAGGACACGGTGGAGAAAAAGAACTCATGTAGCTGGGATAAAGGCTTGTCGTTGTCGTCGTCGTCAAATTTGTTTAGAAACAAATTCTACACATTAATTGTTTGTAAAATTTGCACAGACAATGAGAAGCAATCATTTGCTCATCAATCAGCACTGAATCCTTATATTGGAAGAATCACTTCAATCATAGAATCAAGGCTTTTTTGGGTGAATAATACAACCTAAATAAATGTTTTTAAAAGATAATAAATAGTATAAACTATACAGCATAGCATGTGTGGAACTTGTAGATTTAACACAATTAGGGGACCAGAGGAAAAAATAATAACTAAAGTAGATGCAGAAATATCACCTAACCTGAACGATTATAGAGGTAGTTGTGTTGGGGTGGACATTCAGTAGACATATGCTTTGCAAAGTTCTTCTTAAGATCATCTCATATTCCTTTTCTTGCCTTCCTAAAAAAGGAATTTAGACAAAGCTTGAAAAGATTAGAAATTTTCTGAATTTTATTAATATACGTCAACCCATAAAAGAATGAACATTCTAAGTTTTCAAAATGAAGCATGCTAAGCTTCAAGACGAACCAATACAAGAACATAATCGGTATGGTAGATTGGTGAAATGTTGTACACTTTCTTTACATTAAATGGCCTTAAATTATAAACTTCAATGACACCGTTTTAGAGCTATTAGAGTCTTTTAGGATCAGATTTAGTGGGGAGAAGTTGTAACATGGCAATAGGAAGAGAATATGCAAGGCGGAGTTTGGAAGGGGCTTGAAGCCGTTCGGCGGCTGTCCTATCTGTAAATAGCGGGGCCAACAGCAAAACGGCAAGCTAAATATGACAGAGAACATCCAATATCTACTCTCTTCAAGATGCAGATTCACCAATCGAAGAAAGATAGGCTATAACTCTCCAAATAGAAGAAAATTGAGAGAAATGTGATAACACCCCTCTGCTGCTTAAGCGGAACCGGTCCAGGAAGGACAGGTCCCAACTGGCCATCTCAAGCCAAAGCAGCAGGCGGTCGGTCCAAGCGGGCACGATAAGGGGCACAATTCCAGTGCCCGGGCAAAAGTCACGAAGCCATTCCTCACATATAGAAGGAAAAGAATCAAGGGGGACTTAGGGGGAAGAAGTTTGAAAAGGATTTAGGGGAAATATTTAGGAAGAGAAGGGGGCTAGGGTTTATTTTAATGCATGTTTTGGTTGTTGTTTTCTTTTCTTCATGTGGTGTTCCTAGCGATGTCTAGGATTTGTGGAGAGACGATCTACTTCTTAAACAATAGATCATAATTGCATCTTGCTTGTTTTCATTTGATTTTCGTAAGAGTAGCCCTCGTTTGAGTTTTTCCACATATCTATTGCAATTTCCTCGTTGTTTCTTCGCTGATTTTTGGTTTCGGATCATAACAAATTGGTATCAAAACAAGATTTTGAAGGGATAACAACAAAGAAAGTGGATGTGCTGGAAGGAGAATGTGAGCAAATCAGATCGGAAATGGAAGAAAGGTTTGCTACCACGGAGGACAAATTTTCTTCCATTGAGAGCCAAATGGAGGACGGGTTTGAGAGCATATGAGAAATGCAAGAAATAATGAAAAAGCTCTTGAAGTTGTAGTTTAAGGCTATGTCGATTACTCCAGTTGCAAATCCTGACCAAAGGTTTATTAGAGAATCCTTGGCCAGTTCAAAAGAAAATGAGATCGAACGAGAGGACAACGAGGAGGACATCATCTACCACCACGAGCGTCCCCCCAGGACTCTCAGAGGAGGAGTGGAAACTTCTGATGAAAGGGGTACGGAAGAGCACGAATGAGGAAGTAGGGAATCGGAATTGAGGTATGGCTATGACCGGAAGAGGGAGTTTCACCCAAGACACATGAGGGGAAATACCGGAGGAAGAGGAAATTGGGGTGAAGATACAAGGGTCAGAAAACTGAAAGTATCGATCTTCGAAGGGGAAGATGCACATGGGTTTTATCTAGAAACTTATCAATCATAGGAATATGAAACTTATCCAACACTCTATCATTGGTTAAAGACCAACTGTCCACACAAAAACTCCTACTACAATCTTTTTTCTTAAGTAACATGGTTGGACTGGAAAAAGTGCTCACACTAGGTCTGGTAATCCCGTCCTCGAGCATCTCTCTGATCAAGTTCTATTTATCATCATTTTGAATCTGGGGGTACTTGTATGGTCCGACATTGACAGGGGGGACACCCTTCTTTAATGTAATAGCGTGCTCATGCTCCCTTAGGGTGGTAACTCGCTTGGCTGCAGAAAGACATCCGTAAACTGTTGTAAGAGCTGTTGGTCCCCTTCGAGAAACTTTTCCAACTCTAGATCTCGGACCTCCTCAATGTTCTGCAACTCCACCAAGTAGCTCTTCCCCCTTTCTTGTATCGACTTACCATTGTTTTGAGCGACATCATGATTTTGCATAAGCAAGCGTCTCCTCTCAGCATCACCTTTCTACCCTCCACCTGGAATTCTATCGTCAAGAATTTCCAATCCTCCCATACATACCACTCAATTACTATTCATTTACATGTCTAACCCCAATATTTTACATTTTACAATTTTGCTAATCAAATCTTTCACGTCACATACAAAAAAAATCATCAATTTAATTAGGAAAATGAAATATACATTTTAGAGCATAATGTCACCTCCCAAAAGAGCTCTTAGGAGTGGTGGGCAGTCCCCGACTTAAATACTACTTTTTGGCTCTACACCTAGCCGATGTGGGACTTTTTTGTCCTTGACAATAAGGTATTATGTACATAAAAACTATAGTTTAGTTGTGGTTGGATATGTAAATAGGTAAAAATTGAGGGATATCTATGTAAATGTTCCATAAATGCAAACCAGCCTAAACTTGCTATTTTCAAATCAATCATCCCCCTTTCATCCATTTTTCAAATTCTCACTCAAATATCAAAATTTTATGAGAAAACTCCAATTCATATTTTTCATTTTTGTCAAATTCTCAATAATTTGATCGTGACTTGCATAAATAGATCATTTATTTGTATACATTGTCATATTTTTTATTTTTATCAAATTCTTATATATTTACATATTTCCCACTCAAACTTTGATTTGTACAGCTAAAGCATCGTTTTCTATCTGTGAATAGGCGCTTAAGATGTAAAAATGAAAATTTGGGTGGGTGATAAGTAAATGCATCAGAATAGATGTTTGTATATATTACATCAGAACTCTCAAAAGCTACATTGAGATTGAAATAGTTAGAAATATCTCGTTGTGTTACAGGAATATTCTATCTGTGTTATTTGTAAAAAATAAAGTGTTATTCGAGTATTATATGGTGTTATTCGATTATTTTGTCGTGTTATTGAAATATTGTCCCGCGTTACTTGATTTGAGGCTGTGTTATTCAACATATTCCCCGTATTCTTTTAATTTTCATATTCCCTGTATTATTTTAATTTTCATTATGTTATTTGAATAACACAACCTCAAATCAAGTAACGCGGGACAATATTTCAATAACACTTCAGCCTCAAATCAAATAACGCGACCGAATATTCCAATAACAACTTAAAATAATCGAATAATATCATATAATACTCAAATACGTATATTTTTGCATATAAACTTTCCTAAATTAATTTGTGTTATGAGCAGAAACAATGGTGATCCCCGCGACCACCGGCGAAACCCTACTACTCCGCTTCATCAACGCCGCAATGAACCTCCACTTCTTCGTCTCCATCGCCGGCCACACGATGATCGTCGTCTCCGCTGACGCCTCCTACACCAAACCCTTCAACACCTCCTACCTGATGCTCGGCCCCGGCCAAACCACCGATGTTCTGCTCCACACCAACCACAATCAGGGTCGATATTACATCGCTGCTCACCGCTTCGAAAGCTCCTTTCCGATCCCTCAATTTCGCAACTACACCACCACCGCCATTCTCACTTACGATACCAACATCCATTCCAATCCCCTCCTTCCCTTCCTCCCCTCCAATCTCGATCGATCCTCCGCCTTCCATTTCACCTCAAAACTCAAAAGCCCTAATCGAGTCAAGATTCCCGAACCCGTTGATGAAAATCTAACCATCGTTGTTGATCTGCATTTGGTTGGGCAAAGAGTAATCGCGAGCATGAATGATGTTTCCTTCGTGGCTCCGAGAAGAAATTCGATTCTTGAAGCAGCGTACTTCGATCAGGTTGGTGTTTTCACATCTGATTTCCCCCCTTCTCCTGCTATGAAATTTAACCATACGGTAAAGGGGACGAAGATCTACAAGATCAAATATGGATCTGTGGTTCAGGTGGTGCTGCAGGGAAGCAGCTTGCTGTTGGAGGAAGAGCATCCTATTCATTTACATGGGTATGATTTTTATGTGATGGGTAGGGGGATTGGGGAATTTGTGATGGAGAGGGATGGGGGTGAGTTGAATATGGTGGATCCTCCAAAGAGGAATACAGTGGGAATTCCGGCAGGAGGGTGGACGGTGATAAGATTTGTGGCGAATAATCCGGGGGTTTGGTTGATGCATTGTCATATGGAGATACACCATGAATGGGGGATGGCAATGGTGTTTTGGGTGGAGGATGGGGTTGGGAAGATGGAGTCTGTTAGGCCTCCCCCGACTGATCTTCCGCCATGCTAAATATTGTTGATAGTAATGGAGTTTGAGAAGATGGTAGTTGTGGAGTAAAAATGGCAAGGATTTGGGATGAATAGTTTGATTTAGTACTAATGGTGACTAAGGTTCTCTCTAGTAGATACTATTTGAAGAATCAGCTGTGAGTGTAGGTTTCAGGCAGCCACGACATTTAAGATCATAGAACACAACTTTCTACCTCTATTTTTCAAAAAGTAGGCAAAACATAATATTACTAAACCCTAAAAAGCAAGACGCGGTGCGATGCGGTGCGATGCCACACCATCACCACACTGTCGCCCCAAATGCACCCGGAGATGTTACAACTGGACTTTTGTGCAAGTGTTTTTATGTTTAGAAGAGTGAAAAGTAATCTCATCATATCATTAATGTTGTACCTCATGGTTCAAGTACTATGTTTTAATTATAATTTTTGTTTTTTTATTGTATTCCTAATGAAATATAATTAATATCTTTAATATTATGTTCAATTTTCAATCAATTATAGTTTTAGGTCATGAATCTGTTTTTTATTTTGATTTGAAAAAGAGCTTGATTTACTTATAATTGAATTTAATTATGGTTTACTTAATGTTTTAGCTTTAAGTTAATATTTGATTGATTCTAGTTTTGATTTAGATTAAAGTTAACCAAATTTTAATTAATTTAATTGAAGTTTAATTAATTAACTTAGTTTTATTTAAGTTGATATTTATTTTTCAGTTAAGCTAATTTAGTCTGTTAGGATTTAATCAATTAGCTTAAGTTATTTTAAGTTAAAATATTTAACTAAGTTTAGAAGTGTGTTAGATCCACCAGCATCACAACACAAATAATGCTCTAACCAAATTTACAGAACAAGCCATCACCACATCACCAATAAAAAAAATCACAAAAACCAAAATCACTGAAATTGCAAAATCTAACACCAGTGTACAACTACTCGAAAAACATTGACCGAATAGAGCTAGGAGAAACTAAAATGATCTCAAAATTTAAAAAAAAAAATGTCGAATAGATAATGGTAGAGAATACTGTGGGCCGAGGGAGATCAAAGAAACCAAACGAAACCGAAGAACAGAGGGGATAGGGAGAGGAGAAAACAGACAAACCCTTGCCAAAGGAGTCACAGATCAGAGAGGAGGAGGAGAGCTCGGAGCGGGACATGAGAGCAAAGAGCTCGCGAAAGAGGGGAGTAAAAAGCCAAATGGAAAGGAAAGACGAAACGCGGGCCGAGGGATCGACCGCGCGACCCGCATTTTATCAAAATTATTTAAAACCTCCGTCGCGATGCACTAACCAAACACCCCCAATCGCATTTTCGTGACATGTAGTGCGAAAAACTCAGCTCAAAACGGGGCCTTAGTATAATGTTAATTAAACTTGACTAACTGAAATCCACCATATTTCATTCAAACTTTATGCACAAGTATCAGTATATGAGAATTTCAGAATTAATTTCTATCTCGTTGAACCGAGCCCATTTGGATATCAGATGAAGTCAAACACCTTTTAATGGAAGAAGAAAAAAAATCTATTAATGCAAATTCTAAAAACTTGTTTACTTCATCTATATATTTAAGACTCCATCTAAATTTGCTGATTCAACTCTTATCCATTTAGGCTATAACAATATAAACAACTAAACTTAGTAACGTGATTTTATGGTGTTCTATGGAGTTGAAATATGTTCCAATGATAGTTCTTTTATCAATGTAAAACATACAAATTCATTGATATATGATTTCAGTATGAAAAATAGTATTTCATACTTAAAAATAATTCTTATATGTTAAGATAACAATTAAAACTTCTAAATGAATTCATCGAGGATAGAATTCTGACAACTACGCAGTTCAGATTTGTGTGGATTACAAATTAAGGCTCTGTTTGGCGCAGCAGCAGCATAAAAGATGAGAAGCTGCAGCTGCATTGCCCCATGAAGTTACTATGGGGAAGCTGTTGCGGGGAAGTTGGATGTCTGATTGTTGCAGCTGTGAGACAACTATTTCTGAAAAAATGATCATTTTACCCTCGTTTACTAAAACTGTTTCAAACAAAACTATGACAACCAAATATTTGATACTTCATAAACATAAATTCATTTCAAAATATAACAATGTCAACAAATGTTATAAAGTGTGTAAAATGTAATTGCAAATGATTTTCATTTGATATGGAATTAATTAAAGAATTAAAATTTATGAAAACATATGCTATAAAGTGTGCAAAAAGAAAATTTCGTTTCTTTTTCCCATAGTGCGGGCATGACAGTCTCTTTGTTCTCCCTGACCATTGTAGTACTACAGTAAATCCATTAAGAAAGATGCCCAAAACCTATGAAAAATTGTTAAATTGAAAACCAATTAATTCTCAGCCAAATCACGAATGATACCCACACATGCACTGTTCAAAGGTGCAGCAACATCACAAAACAACACTTTGAAATAGGCGAGCAAATAAAGCATAATAAGTAAATACTTATCTCATTATTCTCAATAAATATTGAGGGAAGAGCATAGAGGAAATTTCTTGTTCAACAGATTTGTCTTATGGGAGACGGCCCTTCTTAAGAATTGAGAGGGAGTACTCAACGGTATCAAAAAGGTCAACAATGTTGTGAAGGGATCACTCTCACATCCAAATATAAAGATGGTGCGGAACTCAGCTTTCTTCGAGAGGTGAGAGGCATAAGTGAGTGGGAGATTAGGGGAATTGAGAGATCTAAGAATTTCACGATATAAAGAGAGCACAGGTGGGGGAAGATCGCAAGTTTAAGCGGCAGAGGTCCTGCTTTGTGCGAACAGAGGAGGAGAAAATAGGTGGAGGAAGATCGCAACTTAGAGCGGCGGAGGTTTTTCTTCGTGCAAACAGAGGTGGAGATCGCAGCTTACCGTGTCGAAGGAGGAGGAAGGGAGGAATCACAAGAGTGCACCAGCGTAAAACGTCGAAGCGGAAAGCGGGCCGCTGGATCGAACCTGTTGCCCGCGTTTAAGCAAAATTGCGGGGCACCGCGCCTGCCCCATCGCCCCAAACACCATAAAAAAGCGGCGCAGTGCCGCGCCAAATATAGTTGATTATGGCATAACTCGAGATCCTAAAGGCTGTTTCAGTTTGGACTAAATTCACAAATATACAATCATTGAAAAACATCTGCAATGCAAACTTGTAGTGAAATTTTGAGTCATTAATCATTCCACGGAATGTTTTGTATTATGTTTATGTATTAGAAAGGTACATACATTAATGTTTAGTGATATATCTGTAAACCTTCTAATGTTAATGCAACAGGCAGAAGCATTTTTTATGCTTTTGAAAGTTTTAGTAACATTGAAGAAGTATTACTTAGCAAATCATAACATCAACAATATTCTACCAAGTGATAAAATTGGCTTGTAAAGCCACTTCTTTCACATTGAATGATTAAATCCTCAAGTGATTTTATACTAATGAAATTTGTTTCTCTATTAAGTTGTAAAGCCCTGTGATTTAATCACTTTTTTAAAATATAATTTGGTAAGACACATAACAATTGTATAATACAAAATAAAATCAATTATCTTAAAGGAATGATCCACCCCCATAAAGAAAAATAATGCTTTATATAAGTTCGTGGGTGATACTATGGCATAACACAAAGCACATGGCGGTTCCTAATGTCGAGTATTGTGTGAAGCCTGTTCCAAGGTTTTCTCTCGGGCGTTGGTTTACGGAAGAAAAGGAATCAGGGATTCGCAGGTTCCGGTTCCGCCCCTCCCTTAGTTTTCTTCCTCCGTGTGGCTCCCGGGTAGAGAGAGAGAAGTGGAGTCTTATTCTTGTAACCCTGTAGAGAAACTGTGCAATCTTTAAAGCAATAAAATCCTCTGCAACTCTATGGACGTAGGCAATTTGCTGAACCACGTAAATTTGTGTGTCTCTGCATCGCCATACTTAACCGGGTACACTTAGTTGTTTCAGTTTTGTTCTTTTACTGCACATTTTTTATTATTGCATAGTTTTTCCTTTCTTTAAATTGCTTTATTTCCATAATTTTCCTCCAGTCTTTTCCTATTACAGTACGTCACTACATAATTGTTTCTTTCTTATATTATATTGCACTATAGACATTCACCTACATTCAAACTTTTAAATACAAGTTCTTTTAATATGTTTATACAATCTCATATGATAGGCCTTTCGAGGCATAATTTTCTCTCTTATTCCTCCCTTCATCTCAGGACGAGACGATAGCATTGTCGATTGGCGATTCATCTCCGGGCAACAATCAGGACTACGACGAACGATGGCAGAAGAAACTTCAACCGAACCTCGATAGAGTTAAATAACATACCTATAGGGCGTCGAGGTTGTTTGTTTGGCACGACGTAAATCCTCACATTATCTTTTAGGATTTTATACAATTTTATATCGTACGACATAAGTCCTAAACTTTTTAGGATTCCGAGGTCGTCGTTTAGTACGACATAAATCCTCATATTTTTTTCGGGTTATTTGCATATAACATACAAATACAAGTCCCGAACATTTAAAAAATTTGCAGGACTTAAATATTAAATAATTTCTCTTTCAAAGACGTAAAGCCAAACCGTAGATTAGTTTGAGATATCACTGAATCTCCTTCAGTATCTTCGATATCTCCTCCTTTTCACTTCTTTGGATTCTAGAAATAATTGTTCCTATTTAAACCTATCCCATTTGACTTTTCCTATGAACAATCGTGGAAACTTGAACGTTGAATTCTTGAAGACGAAACCTCTGATTATTATCGAGAGTTTTCTTAGGTGACTTCGGTTGTCTAAGATGTAATTAACTATAGGAGTTTGCTCCTATAGGGAATTTAAGAGCCCAGATTAATCTAAACCCAAAATTACATTATATATATATATATATATATATTAAATTCTAAATTTAAATTTTAAAATCTTACTTTTGAAAGAAAAATAGCTGACAATTTCCGGCAACTCCGCTGGGGAAGGTTTATATACAGATTTTGAACAACTATTTTTGGGCTGGTTTACTTTATATATGATGAGGACAAGGAAAGCAAAGAAAATTTGGGGGATCTAAAAGGGGTCGGTTCTGACACTACATGGCCTACAAGTGGTGGAGGACATCCTTCCCATTGGATTTGGGCAGCACAAATGTGATTCTAGGGATGATGCGGCTGCAGATGCTTGGGAAGATGAATGTGGATTGGAAATTCTTGACGATAGAATTCTAGGAGGAGGGTAGAAAGGTGATGCTGAGAGGAGACGGTGATGCATAGAGGAGACACTTGCTTATGCAAAATCATGATGTCGCTCAAAACAATCGTAAGTCAATACGAGAAAGGGGGATGGGCTACTTGGTGGAGTTGCAGAGCATTTAGGAGATTCGAGATCTAGAGTTGGCAAAGTTTATCGAAGGGGACCAACAGCTCTTACAACAGTTTACAGATGTCTTTCTGCAGCCAAGCGAGTTACCACCCTAAGGGAGCATGAGCGCGCTATTACATTAAAGAAGGGTGTTCCCTCTGTCAATGTCGGACCATACAAGTACCATCAGATTCAGAATGATGAGAAAGAGAACTTGATCAGAGAGATGCTCGAGGACGGGATTACCAGACCTAGTGTGAGCACTTTTTCCAATCCAGCCATGTTACTTAAGAAAAAAGATTGTAGTCGGAGGTTTTGCGTGGACAGTTGGTCTTTAACCAATGATAGAGTGTTGGATAAGTTTCATATTCCTGTGATTAATAAGCTTCTAGATAAACTTCATGGGAACAGTGATCTTCTTGAAAATCGATCTTAAATTGGGATACCACCAAAGCAAAATGAGGCCAGCATATGTGCACAAGGTAGCATTCATGACACATGAAATCATGAAAGGCATTATGAGTTCTCAGTGATATTATTTGGTCTCACCAATGCACTGACCTCATTTTAATCCCTCATGAATAGGGGTTTTCGGCCTCACCTCAACATATTCGTTCTTGTCTTCTTCGATGATATTTTGATCTACAGTTGTATTGAGATAGAACTGTAGAATACCTAAGAGCAGTATTAAAGAAGTTGAGAGAGCACCAGTTGTACGCCAATTTGAGGAAAGATGTTCCTTTGCATAGCTTCAGATGGAGAACCCTAGGCACGTGATGACCAAGGCAGGAGTAGCTGCAGATCCATCCAAAGTCGAGGCTATGATGTACTAGCCTGTACAAAGGAGCTTGAAGAGGTTGAGGGGATTTCTAAGTCTCACCGGATACTAACGACACTACAGGAAAACTCCATATTAGCGTCATAATTAGTGTGAGACTCAATTTCGATGGAACAATAGTAGCTGATTTGCATCTGTTTAGCATCGCCCACTATTTTAAGACTGTAAGTTTCAACATAGAAGAGTTGTGTTTAGCCGCCAACGTTGAATTGAAGTTGTAGCGTCAAATTAGCGTTGAAATTTTTCGACACCTAAAATTTACTTATTAGCATCGGAATTATCAAACGCTAAAAGAATTTGTCGGGTGTCGATTTAGCGTCGGAATTTTTCGATGCTATTAAGTTAAAAAATTCTGACAATATCTCGGATGCAAAAGACCTAAAAAGGCCCCCTCCCGACCGAAACTTTATTTCCTTGGAAATTCTTCTCTGTGCAGTGCGGGCAGCCAAACCCAAAATTCCTACGTAAATTTAACAAAAATTGATGATTCTTATCACCTTGAGCGACTTCAAGAACATTTCCACCGGTGAAATCTTGTATCCGACAAGGTGAACCCCTTCTATAAGCTTTTGATAAGTTTTTTTCTTTCTTTTTCTTTCTAAGCTTTTGTTAAGTTTTTTTTTTTGAAATTTTGGGATTTTAAGTTTCCGTTATATGTATATTTCATATTTGGGTGTTAGATTTGTAATGCATATATTTGATGTTGTTATTATGTGAAAAATCTTTTTTTTAATTGTTTGAAATTTGAAGTTTTAAGTGTTAGAGACGTATAAATTCGTAATGATTGTGTGACATGCATGTATATTTTGAAAAGAAAAAAGAGTGTAAAACATGTAAACATGTATAAAATTGTATAGCACGCGTGTATTAAAAAAAATTGTGTAGAATGTATGTTAATTAAAAGTAAATAATAAAACTTAGGTATTAGACATTTAAATATGTAAGAATAGTTTAGCATAGTAGATTAAGAAAATTGTAAAAGTTAGGTGTTAGACATGTAAATACATTAGAATTGTCTGGTCTGCATGTAGAGAAAGTGAGGGAGAGAGAGAGAAGTGAGATAAAGAGGAGAAGAGGGTAACACTCAGTTTAATAGGTGAAGCAGGAATTGGGAGTTTCTGAACTGTGGCGAAAGTGGAGAGATGGGAAGATAGAGTGGGGCTTCGATTGGAGAAACGAGGAAGGAAATGGGAAGAACGATGGGTCAGTATACTACATTCAAAGTTAAGGCACAATTCAAACCACTCAAAGTAAATCAAATAGCTCACAATCGCCCTCATTAGTAATTATTGGAATGTCATACTACATTCTCTGATTACTCTACAAACATGCTTAACACAAGATAAGATTAATTAACTTTGTTTTATTGTGTACAAATTTGAAGGATATATATATATATATATATATATATATATATAAAGAGAGAGAGAGAGAGAGTCGTATTGAAGTGATTCCAATTTATATCAAACTAGGCACAAATAAGTCTCACTAATTATGTTGAGGAAAATCAATATGATTTTGAGTTGAATAAAACTATAGTAATTATCACTCTAGTTTGAATGTCGGGCACAATCAACAGCCCTACCAAATTAGACAAGTAACTTCACATTTTAAATTATAACAATGGACGAAGCCTTTTTAGAGAATAAACATTTTTATTCCCTTACAAGCACTAAAAGCTCTCCCTACATCTTGTATGCCCACTTCTTTGCCACTCCTCTTCATTTCATTTCTCTCTCTCTCTCTCATACTTTCACAATGGCTTTCATCAACCCACATGCAATAGGGTTGTAGAAAGATGAACTTGTAGATTACATATTTATGTAAGTATGTGGCTTATATTTTTTTGATATGATCATGCATGTATACAGGCTAAGGAGCTTGATCAAGAGTCATTCACTGTAGAGCTGCATGTCCTCACATATAAGGGCCTACGCACACGTCAGTGGGTATCCAACCACTCTTGACGTGTCAATGTAAGTTCAAATACTTAATTTTCTATTTTTCTTGGAGAGCCTATAATATTTAAAATGCTAATGATTGTTTAAAATTTTGTGATGCAGGAGTACGAGCAGCTCGAGAGAGACAAAGGGGGATGGATAGCCAGACCTCGCTGGCCACCCACAACTGCTCAGTGTGATTTTGAGCTGTCGATGCAGTCGGCAAGGAAGAAAAAGGGGAGGGTATATAGCCTGGGCGCAAAGAGGATAACATTTGAGGCCGAGCGCTCTCGTGCAACTGTAGGTGGCCCTAGCTCGTTACAGGCTCAGCATGAAGAGCTTGTTAGGTAAGTCATGATGATGAATGAAGAGCTCTAACAAATGCATGAAAGCTAGCAGAGGGTCAAAGATGGTCTAGCATGCTTGACAGAGAATTTTGATCATCAGTGCAAGCAGTATATGAGTGTTGTTGAGGAGGATGAGGAGCAAGAGGAGCATGAAGAGCAAGATTAGGTTTTTATTATTTCTTTATTGATGTTTCACCGCCATAGGGGCTGATTGTATGTTTTTTACATCAATGTATTTTCCTTGTTGATTTAGTTGTGAACTTGAACTTTGAACGCTTTGATTCGTCTATCTTTAATTTAATTTGATATCATTATTTAGATATGTTGGTGATTTCATTTATCAGTTCTAGAGATAGATAAATATCATATTATGTTATTTGTGTTTGTTTCGTACAGGTATATGAAAATCTAATTGTTCTGTTTTTTTTTTTAGTTACTAACAAGTTTGTGTCAGATTAACGTCGGAAAATTTCAACACTAAATAAATAATATTTTGTTCAATACCTGACCAAGCAAATTTGACGCTATTTAATAAAATTTTGAATTGCCAACGCTAATTAGCATTGACTCTGGTAAATGCTAATTAGAGTCGGACAACTCTGACGCTAAAACAACATTAGTCTAACGTCGATTATTTTTTCAACGCAAATTCACAGTGACGAAATCTTTCGATGCTTATTCCAACGTTAAAAAATACCTGACGCATTTTTTTGCTGACGAAGCCCGTTTTAACATCTTCATTCTTTTAACGTTAATCCGATACTAAACTCAATTAGTTTTGGAAATGCTCGATGCTAATCCTATAATTTCCAATAGTGCGAAAGTTTGTAAAGGGATACAACACAATAGCATAGCCACCGACGAAGCATCTGAAGAAAGACAATTTTAAGTGGGGGGAAACCGCAAAACAGGCCTTCTAACATCTGAAGAGTCATGACAAGTGTACCAGTAGTAGCACTTCCAAATTTCAGTAGACCATTTGTGGTAGAGACAAATGCATTAGGGTATGAACCGGGAGCAATACTCATGCAGGACCAGCAGTCGATTGCTTACTTTAGTCAGGTGCTCACCGTTAGGGCGAGGCTCAAGTCAGTTTACGAGTTGGAGTTGATGGCTATTGTATTGGTCATTCATACGTGGCAAACCCACACAGCACAACACTTTCTCGTCAGAACAGATCGGAGAAGCTTGAAGTGTCTGTTGGAGCATAGGATGGTGATTGAAGAGCACCAGAGGCGGTTGTTCAAGTTGTTGGGATATAATTTCGAGATTCAGTACCGGCCAAAGTTGGAGAATAAAGTCACGGATGCCCTGTTGAGGGAAGGGGGAAGAGCCTCAGTTGGCATCCTTAACAGTATCATTGGTCCTCAATTGGGAAGCAATGAGACAAGAGAGCGAGCAAGAAGAGGGATTGAGGAAAATGCGAGTAGAGTTGCTACAGGACACAAACAGTCACCCAGGAATATCAAGGACATCGAAGTACATTCCAAGATTATCGGAGGAGTTTCACGGCAGAACAATAAGGGACATTCCGGAGTACAAAAGACCTACACTCGTCTATCAATAAAGCTTTAATGGGTGGGGATGTGTAGAGATTAAGAAGACATGGTGGCGTGTTGCAATGTGTGTCAATGACACAAACACCTGACCATGGTGCAAGAAGAATGTTGCAACCCCTAGCCTTGTCGGAGAAGGTTTGGGAGAAAGTAACCATAGATTTCATAGAGGCTTTGCCCTGATCAAAGGGGTTTGCAGTGATTCTAGTGGTCGTGGACCACCTAAGCAAGTATAGCCATTTCATTCCATTACGTCGCCCCTACAAATAATTCTCAGTGGCGACAGTATTCATATGGGAAGTAGTTCGCTTACACGGAGTACCAAAATCAACTATATCAAATAGGTACAAGGTGTTCCTCAACCACTTCTAGAAAGAGTTGTTCTGGTTACATGGGACAGTCCTTAAGAGGAGCACTGCATATCATCCCACACAAATGGCCAAACAAAGGAGGCCAACAGGAGTGTGGAGACATATTGGCGTTGCTTTGTATTGGAAACGTCAAAACTGTGAGTAAAGCGAATTGCGTGGGCAGAATATTGGAAATATACATCATAACACACCACGACACATACCACCCATTTCAAGATTTTGTATAAGTGAGATCCACCTCACCTGATACACTACGGGCATAGCGCCACACCAATATACAATGTTGACTAGTGCTTGGAGGAGAGAGACAGAGTATTGACAGAGCTCGAGGGGTACAATTCTAGCCCTGGAACATGGTTTACTTAAAGTTGATGCCTATTGACAGAAGACATTAGCGAAGAGGAGGAACAAGAAACTTTCTTCGCATTATTTTGGACCCTACGAGATTACTGAACGCATTGGGGCACTAGCCTACCGTTTGAGGCTACCATCATCATCGACAATGCATCCCGTGTTTCATGTTTCTCAGCTGATGCGTGCTATCGGAGATCATACACCCTCGTTTTCACTACCGTCGACACTAATGGAGGATATGGAGGTGGTTCTGGAACCTTTAGAGGTCAAAGGGGTGCGTCTGAGGGTGACAGGATCAAAGGAGGTATTGATTAGGTGGAAAGATTTGTCAGACTAAGAAGTTATGTGGAAGCCTTACGAAGGTATCCAAAAGCAGTTTACATCATTTCACCTTGCGGACAAGTTGCTTCTTTGGGAGGGGAGTGTTGTTACGCCCCTCCACTGCTTTGGCGAAACTGGTACAAGGAGCACTGGTCTGAACTGGCCAAGCTAAAGAAGAGGGAGGCCGGTCCAAGCGAGACAATCCTGTTGCATGATACGGGACGCAATTCCAACACCTAGGCGGAAGTTACGAAGTCGTTGCTCGCGTATAGAAGGAAAGAAATTAAGAGGAATTTGAGTGGAAAAAGTAGGGGAAGTGTTTAGGAATGTTTCGGCTGTTATTTGACGTCTAAGTTTTGTGGAGAGGCGATCTATCTCTCGAACAGTGGATCATAATTGTATCTTGCTTATTTTCTTTTGGTTTTAATAAGAACAACCTCTTTTGAGTTTTTTCACTTATTTATTGTAATTTCGTCACTGTTTGTTCACTGATTTTGGTTTCGGGTCCTAACAAAAAGTCTTCAAATAACATAAACCAAAAGTAAAGGTGTCCAAACCAGCTTCTAAAACAACATACTTATACTAAGACATGAAATTAAGTCCTATTAAAATTTGCAATAGGTAAATAGGACTGACAGAACCCAGCACTAGCATTGCAATTGAGAATTTTCCCAACTCGGTCTCTCGGGATGAAAACCCCACCCCGCTTCTGATACCGTGTACACAAGCTCGCGGGTTTCGCTCCCTGTATTTCAACCATTTGAAACTTGTGAGTGAACTGCCAATAAAGAGAGCAAAGTTGGTCGGCACTACGAATAGCAGTAATATCATTATCTAAAATATCGATCAATAGCTTCTCTACATCACAAAGTTATAGTCTGCGTCACCACCAAGCAAAGTTTCCTTCATATTCAAACTTGAGCACAAACAATTATGATCATCTATATAAATTTTACAGGTAATTGCATCTGTAAATTTTTAAACACAAATTAGGGAAGTTACAGGACAATAAAATCTCTAATTTGCTCACAAAATGTATCCTCTTCGTAGAAAACCATCAACCTAGGCTGTTGTAGCTCATTATAAATGAAGCAATAACGAGAGAATTGAAAGGTATACTCGGTCTGCTCAGTTGACGGTTATTAATTTTAAGGGGCATGTACATACATACCAACCCAATTCATATGTTTTTACATATCTAACATCTAAACTTAGCTTGTCACATTTACACCACCCTATTTTAACTTAGAAATGGTGAAATACAGCTTTTCACGTATAGGTAAGATGGTATGTATGTAAAAATTAAAGATTAGGTGATAGATATAAATGCATATGAATTGAGTGATATGTATGTAAATCTTCCTAATTTTAAATGTCAAAGAGATAAGGCAAAATTGCACAAATTGGGTGTCAAATGACCTATTATCATTTTGACAATTGAAATGCTAGCAAAACATACACTATCCACATACAAATAATCAAGGAAGGGGAAAATGTAAAGTGAATGATAAACAAACTGCAGGAAAGCGGTATGTGGTTCTCAAAACATGAACACATAAATGATATGGATAATACCTATAACACTAGTTTTTGGCTTCCAAATAACTTCAATAGAGGCTTTTTCTGGGTTCTCGCCCTTTTTGGTTCCAGCTTTCGGTCCAAATACAGCGGCCAATACAATCGTGTCTCCTGTTGAAAAAGGAAGGAACTGAAAGAGATGAAGTTTTAGAAGAAAATTATTAAATTCTGCACAAGGGAAGCATTTAAATGCAGAAATTAAAAAAAAAAGAAAAAAAAGGAAACCCTTCAAGAATAAAGAAATTGATGTCAAATAATCGGTAACAAGTGGAAGGGCCATCCTAAGCTAGGAAACCCATGGCTGTGGAATGATATAAAAACTAGAGATCAGTTCTGTAAATGTACAAAATTTTGGGCTTGCAAAAGATATAGGAGTAATCAAATAGTGAGGGCATGGGTTTTAATCCTTCAAAAAAAAAAAAAAAAAAAAAAAAGAGCAGTTCAAAGGTTATATAAGGACATTGTTAAAAATTCATTAAAAACGACAAAAGCTAAAAAAACATTTAAAGCTAATATTTAGTCTAAGTCAAAATTATAGAATAAAAAAAAAACATTTCCAGTACAATAATACAATAAACTTGATAAATGTAAGTAGAAATAATTAAAGCCTAAAGTTTTTAATGCGTAAATCATACAAATTTCAAGTCACAAATTCCTAATATATAACACTTTGTTGCTCAAGATACAAATTGAAAGGACAATTAAAATCAATTCAAACAAAAGTCAATAACAGAAATTCAAGATCAAGATAGCTCCCCAACACTCTGAAATCCTCATACTTCTCAGAAATCAAATTATATCAAAACAGGCAAAATAAACTATCATTGAACCAATAGCATCAGAACAAGAAAAAGAGGAGAGAAACAATTCACTAAAATAAACAAATCTTATTCTAGTGCAGCGGCAGAACAAAAAATCCCAAACTAGGGAAAACAAAGAAAAGGAATTATCCGGTGAATAACCAGATTAATTCTGAAAAAGCTGCTATGTACGATTACAACCTACTATTTCACCACTACCACAGGCTCAAGTTGTTTTTCACATAGTAATAACTAAAATTACTAAAATATTCACCACATATAAACAAGTACTAATGTAAAATAAGGAATAACAGTGAAGGAGATTAGGTGTATAAGGAGAATGTTGCATCAGTTGTCCTCTGCTTCAAAAGAACTCGACTCAGGTTCGGAAACTTGTGTTGGACTTTCATCTAGTAGGTGATGAGCATGATAATAAAACGTTAAATGTCAGAGAGATATTTAGTTCAGCTGAAAGTTAAATGAAATAAGCATTGCCAATTATCAAGGCAGCCAGAGGAAAGGGGCCATATTTTCGTGGTTTCAGCTTAATGTGGGTTCTAGTAGGAAATCTTTCTTTACCCAAGTAGATCATAACAAGACCCCGCATTAAATTCCTTATTTCGTCGTCGTTGATCAGCCATCTTCTTATGCTTTGCTGGCTGAAGTTTGTCTCGGACATTTTGTAGCATGATGGATGTATTTAGCAGCCTTACTAATGAGATTTGCAAGAATAGCCAAGTCTACAGCATGATTTGGTGGCTTCGTATAGACTATACTGAAAGGAGTTCGGCCAATTGAGCGATTTACCATGGAATTAAAAGCAAATTCTGCCTGACTAAGGACTTTATCCCACCTCATGGGTTGCTCCCTAGCTAAACACTGAATCAAATTAACAAGAGCAATATTAATTACTTCAATTTGGTCATCGGTTTGCCGAAGATAGATTGAGCTAAATTCAATATCATTTTTGAAATTGCTTCACAACTCAAGCCAAAATTGACTTAAAATTTTGACATCTCATCGGAGATCAACTTCTAGATATGCCATGCAACCGGATAACATCCCTAAAGAAAATTCAAGCTACAAGAATGACATTAAAGGTCTTCTTGCAGGTAGTGAAATGTGCCATTTTTGGAAGGCAATCCATGATGACCATGACAGAATCAACTTCGTGTTTAGTCTTAGGTAAGCATAATATAAAATAATTGATTAGAACTTCCTAAATGGATTGTGGAATAGGGAAAGGATTATATAAGCCTGTATTTTGTGGAGAACCTTTAAAAGTTTGATAAGTGATGGCATTTCTCCACAAACCTACTCACATCCCGTCTTAATTTGGGCCCAAAAAAACAAAAATTGTTCTTTAAACCTACTCACATCCCGTCTTAATTTGGGCCCAAACAAACAAAAATTGTTCTTTTAATTATAATTATGATAAGGTTTTATCTCGTCTGAGATGAGTTGCTAATCGCCCTCCATGTAGTTCCTTGATTAATTGTATTCGAAAAGATGTTCACGGAATTAGGGGTGTAAGAAAATTGATCCAACACTCCAACTCAACCCGAACCCAACTCAAAAAATATGGATTTAGGTTGACCCAAAAAAATTTTTGGGTTGGGTTCATGCTAAAAATCCTAATCTGTTTAATTTTTTGGGTTGGGTTCATGTTAAAGATGCTAACCCGTTTAATTTTTTAGGCCAGGTTTGGGTTGATCCGTTAATCCTAAATCGAATTGAAATCAACCAACCAACCTGGAATTGAACTAAAATTGACTCAAATTTTACCCGAAATTGATCCAGATTTAAGCCAAATAAGAGTTATTCTTTATGTTAAAAGAGTAACACGAGTTAGGTTCAAGTTAACCAATTGAAGATGGGTCCGGTTCGAGTTGGCGAGTTGAAGACGGGTTGGTTTTGGGTTGGGATTTTCAAGCCGTATAATATTCAAGTCGAGTTTCGATCTGACATATCATTTGGGTTAGACCCGTTGATCCAAATTGGCACCCCTACTCGAAATACATAACAGTTTTCCATTGAGCAAATACCATTATTGTAGTGAATAATCAGTTATAGGTTGGTGAGCTTTGCGGTGTTTCCATGGCTCAGCAGAGTAGGAATCAGAATCCTATAGTTCTTCAACTAATTCCATATAAGTTGTACTTGTTCGACGAGTTAAGAGGCTAGCCATCCGACTCAAGGCATCAGCCACTCTGTTGTAAGTTCCATACTTATGTTTCAGAACAACTTAATTTCTATAAAAATATTACCCATCTTATATGCATTCGATTCAAATTCTTTTGAGTTTATAAAATTGTAGTGACCAATGATCACCAAATAACATAATTCCAAGGAAAATATGATTCTCAGTGTTTTAAAGCTCTTACTACAGCATACAATTCTTGTTCATAAGTTCACCACTTTTGATTGGAAGTGCTTAATTTTGCATTGAAATACTCAATAGGTTTGTTTTTATGGAAAAGAACAAAGCCAAATCCAATAGTATACCCATCAACCTCCACTTGAAATAGTTTGCTAAAATCTGAGACACTTAGTGCAAGAGCTGAACAAAGCTTTTCTTTAATTGAATCAAAATTCTTTTGTTGGTCGACCCCCCAAATAAAGGTCTTTTATTTGAGAGTAGTTGTTAAAAATTGGTGATAAATTTTTTACAAATTTCATTGGATCCCATTATAAATTGGTGATAAAAAATCATAATGGCCTCAAAATTTCATTGGATCCCATTATAAATTGTGATAAAAAATTGGTTAGTCCGTGAAAGCTTCGAAACTCCGTAATATCTGCAAGGATTGGCCTGGATTTAATGGCTTCTATTTTCTGGGGATTAATATGAACTCCAGACTTATTGATAATATAGCCAATGAGCTTGAGATTGAAAGAATGCTAGCAAGAAGCTTGAGATGATGAGCCAACAATGTGTTGTGAATCAACATATCATCGAGGTAAACAACAAAACACTAATCTAAAATAAGTTTGAGCTCTTCATTGATAAGTCTCATAAAAGTGCTAGGTGCATTATAGAGCTTGAAAGACCTCACACGCCATCCATACAAACCTCTTTTAGTTTTGAAGGTTTTTTTTTATTTGTCTCCAGGACGAATTTGATGATATCCACATTTTAAATATAATTTAGAGAAAATTTTTGCATCAGAAAATCGATTTACAAGGTCTTAAAATTGTGGCATAGAGAATTGGTATTTCATTGCGATTTTGTTAATAGCACTACTATCCACACACATACATCATCCTCCATTTTTTTTTTTTTTTGGTACAAGCACCGCTGGCACTGCACACAGACTTAAGCTAGGACAAATGTATTCATTGCTTAAAAGATCATCAGTAATTTCCTGAAGTATTGTTTGTTCGGGCTTAAGTGATATAAAGTAAGTTAGGTAACACAGCACCTGGCAATAAATCTCTTTGATGCTGAATAACTTTCTCTGGAGGTAATTCTTTTGGGAGTTCAACCGACATAATGTCTTCTAACTGCTGCAGTAGAGTGGCAACACCAGCTGGTAACGCAAGTCTGAAGTCTTCTGTTGGTTGATTGATGACTTCCATAACCACCACAGCAAATAAAAAGGTCTATTTTTGCTGTCCGCTAGAAGTCGCAATCCAAGAACAGTTGTAAAGGCAGCCTTATCAGTTTTTTATTGGTCTGCTATTTGGGAATTTCTAGAGTTCGTTGGCAGCAAACAATTTTTTTTTATTTTGTCATTCAAGAACATATACATTGCTTCAACCATCATACAAAGCACTAGTATCACATTGCCATTGTCTTCTGAATATGATATGATAAACATCCATTTTCACAACATCACAGATAACTTCAAATCAAAGTTATTTTCCTATGGAATCTGACACGATTTAATCACAACTACAACAAACATCATTTTTAACTTATCCAATTTTATATGGATTTGGATGTTTGAAGGTCTTCAATTGAAGGGCCGTAACTACACATTGGGATACAATAATTTCGGTGAAACCATTATCAAAATGTCACAAAACTTGCCATCTGGTGCGAAAAATATGATGCCTATGCGATGCCGTTACGCACTAGGAACTACTAATTTTGTTCCAAAATACAAGAGAGAAAATCAACTTCCTCACCAACTACATCTTCACGCTCTTCAGTAGAAGGTATCAACAGGGGCCTTCAACCAATTCTTGTTCTCCTTCTAGTTGCTGAGCCTGACTCCTATTGGGCCATTCATTCATTTAATGACCCGGCTATAAACAATGTAAACACTTTGAGGTGTCTGGTTTATAATATAGGCTATCTTTGGAGTAATTAGGCTTCGCTAGAACCTTGCCATCAGCATTGGAGAGGCCTGCGAGCTGTTGCACTTGAAGGGATCTGGGTTTAGCATTGGGATTATTACTTTTTTGCAAGTCGGTGGAATCTTCTCCACAAGATTGCCTCCAAGAACTAGCTTTAGGAGTTCAGGCTAATTGAATTTCAGCTTCGCAGGCGAATTTAATGGCTTGAGAAAGTGGCCATGCAGCATTAATTTCAAGCTCGTCTTGAATGGAATCTCTCAGGCCTCCGATGTATCCACTAGTTGTTGATCTATTTCATTCGGTTTTTTTAGTTCATTTAAACAGTTAAACCCTTCAATAGATACACTGACTGTGCGGTTTCCTTGATAACATTTTTGATATTGGTGATAGAGCATTTGCTCGTAACCAAAAGGTAAAAAATGCCCTCACAATAGTTGCTTCATCCTTCGCCAACTCATAATGCAACTTCAGCGTTCATGTTTACGGGTTTGAAAAAGTTGAACCCACAAAGCAATGGCTCCTCCTTTAAGCTTACATACATAACTTATTTATTGACTAGAATATCCATACAACAACAACAACAAAGCCTTAATCCCACTACATGGGGTCGGCTACATGAATCCTTTTTCTCCATTGTGTCCTATTTAGTGTCATATTTTCATTTAATTCTAGTAACTTAAGATCATTTTTTATACGATAAGCCCAAGTCTTCCTAGGTCTACCTCTGCCTTTCTTAACACAAGTCGGATCTAAAACATCTACTCCCCTAATCGAATCATCAGATGGTCGACGTTTAATGTGACCAAACCATCTAAGACGACTTTCTCTAATTTTGTCCGTCACAGGAGCTACACCAACCCTATCACGGATATATTCATTTCGCATTTTGTCTCTAAGTGTAAAGCCACTCATCCACCTAATCATTCTCATCTCGGCAACACTTAACTTATTGGTATGCTTCTCTTTTACAGGCCAACATTCAGCGCCATAGAGCATTGCAGGTCTCACCACCGTCTTATAAAATTTTCCTTTCAGTCTAAGCGGTACTTTTCTATCACACAAAAGGCCCGAAGCATTCCTCCACTTCAACCAACCAACTTGAATTCCACTATTACATCTCCATCTATATCACCATCGCTTTCAACAACGGACCCAAGATATCTAAATCGTTCATATCTAAATCAAATAGTAGCGTCCACCGTTGGGTGTTACGATCATTGCAGGATGCAAGGATATAGGATCTGCCTGTTAACTCCAACCATTTGAGTATGTCGCGGATCTTAAGTGAACACAAGTTCTCCCGAAGCATGTGTGGTATGCATGCTTGTCAGTGTGAGTGTTGATGGATAATGACGATGTTCCAAATAGCACTCAGTTCAATCCTCATTTAGTCCATGAACTTACGAAACTCAATGGTAAGGTGATCTAGCCGTCATTAGAGATTAAAAGTGAGCTTGTGCATACCTTCCCAGCAATCGTCATCGTTGATAAATTTCAAACCGCCATCGGCCTGATAGCTCTGATACCAAGTTGGTGCAACGAGAAAATGGAAAATCCCAAACTAGGGAAACCAGAGAAAGGAATTATCAGGTGAATAGCCAAAATTCTAAAAAAGCTGCAATGCATGATTACAACCTAACATTTCATCACTAGGACTATGAAAAAAGCTTTCTTTTCACGAACAACTAGTGTTTGACTCACTAAGTAGCTAGTGTTTGATTCGTTCGAACTCGAATTATAAATGAGTTGAACACGAACAAGCTTTTGTTCGATCGTGTTTGGCTCATTTGGTCTTGAATTAATTATATAATAAATAAATAGTGCGTAAAATTTAAAAAGTGGTATTTTTTATATGATATCAAAGATTTGATTTATATATGTGAAAAACAAAATTTAGGTATTAGATATGTACATGCCCCTTGAATGCCACACAATTCTTATGTATTTGCATATTCAACGCCCAAGCTTTCATATTTACATGCATAGAACTCAAATTTTTATATCACACAAAAAATACCACTATCACCTACTCCTAAAGAGTGAGATAAACCTTTTCATGTGTAGGTTTATTACACAAAAGTGTTATAAATGTAAAACTAAAATTTTCAGTGTTAGATATGTAAATAGATAAGAATTGTGTGGGGTGTATGTAAATTTTTGAAAATTTTATTCTAGTATCAACTCCTGTATTTTGGAGACATCTGAGTCCCCGGTTTATAATTACAAAGACCCTTTGGAATTTCCAATGCATCGATCACAGAAAGAAAGAAGCAGGAAAGATTGAAAATAATCTAACAATGAGTTACCAGATGATAGCCTTTGCATATTCAGATAGAACCATTATAAAAAATGACATCATACAAATGTCAAAAGTAAACAAAACTATTGCATCAACGCTTGCAATTATATCGCAAATCAATTAGGATGGGAAAAAAGTAACCGAATAGAGAATATAACAAAAATAACTTTAGGGTTTACCTTGAGACCATCGAGCCGAACCATGAGCTCTACTAAGTAAATTTCGAGAACAAGTCAGAGGCCTTAGTTGGTTCATTGTTCGACCATCGGCTCGAACACCTACATCCAACATCTTTTTCCTTGCCTGAAGAATAAACAAAGCAAATGTGATATTCTGAAGAGCAGAAAAAGGGAAGAAATTTTCCGAATGCGAGAATAACCAACTCTGGCATTTCCAACAGAGCTCGAACTCGAGATCAAGCCCGTTTCGAGCTCATCGGCGAAGCACAAGCTCGCCGTCGTAGTGTAGTGAGATACGCAGCTCTGGATTTCGACATTGGAAGCAGAAACGAAGGCTCAACAGCGAATTCGGCCGCGGAGGTACCGAAGAGGAATATATGAACAAGAATTACCTTAAAATGAGGCGTGGGAGAGGTAACGACGGGCGATGGTAGCGGAACCACGTCGGCCACGGATGAAGGTTGGTGGCGCAGATCGTCGAGTGTGATGGGTTCCCGTAGTGGAAAGCTGAGTACTGGTATCCAGCGAAAGGAGAGAGAGAGAGAGAGAGAGAGAGAGAGGAAGAGGATGAGATCAGCACTACCGAAGAGTCGAGAGTCTGGAAGCCGGGAATCGGAGCGAGGCGGGAGTGAAGTAAAGAACAGGGTGATACTGATGTTAACCTAAGGGGAACTTTGGATTTAAAATAATGAAATTTCACCAAAAAATTTAACTTTTTAAAAAAATAATTAAAGGTTATTATCAATCAAAGCGTAAAGAACAGGGTGATACTGATGTTAACCTAAGGGTAACTTTGGATTTATAATAATGAAATTTAACTTTTTAAAAAAATAATTCAAGGTTATAATCAATCAAATTGTATAGCTATTTATAAATAGGAGTCAAAATCTTCATTAAATGTTTATGTAATTTGTTGATCATAAAAGCTTTTAATTGATCGTCTTTCTAGCATAAATCATGTATGTTATAGTTGTGGCAAAGTTCATTGGAAATTTGTTCTGTGCCAAAAGATTCACGGCTATAGAGTGATAAATTAACGTTTCAACATTCTATGAAATTTATTACACATAATAGAAAGTAGTCGTAAGAGCTGCCAAGATTTTTTATGTAGAAATCCCTAACAAGAGAAAAACCCACAAGTCAAAATAATCTCACTATATGATTTAAAGTACATGGGTCGACATTTTTCCTTAATTAGGGAAGATGAAATTACAAAATTGATGTACAACAATAGTTTAACAATAATAGGTGTAATCAAGTTGTAGTTCTTATTGATAATAGCGATAACGAGTTGTAAAGGCCGTAATTGATTGTTGAAGGTAGCAGTCTGTCATATATATTTTAGATGGTGGTTGTGATAGCATTTGTTGACATCTGAGGTCGTAGTTTGAAGTTGTAATAGCATCAGTTAGCCATCAAGATCGTATTTAGATGTTGTAATAACAGTAGTTGGTTACATAAACCATAGTGGGGACCTATAATAACATTAGTTGGCCACCATGACTGCAGTTGAAAGTTGCATGAGCAATCAACCACATATGTCATATTTGGTTATGTAGGCCTTAGCGGGGAGCTGTAATAGCATCAGTTAGTCATTGATCAATTGTATTTGGAAGTTGTATGAGCAGTGAGCCACATTGATCGTAGTTGGTCGCATAGGTCGTAGT
>NW_018164665.1:2320181-2324114 GCF_001263595.1 Phalaenopsis equestris
TAGTTTGACGTTGCATGAGTAGTGAGCCACATAGGTCGTAGTTGATCACATAGCTCATAATATAAAGCTACAATAGCAGTAATTTGCCACCAGGGTAGTAGTTCGTGTTGTATTGGTAGGTGGTTGCAATAGAGACATTATTTGTCGACATATGGTGTAAGAAGAGAACTACAAGGGTCCATAGAAAGTCGTCGTATTCTAAATACAATAATTGTAATTAGTTGATGAAATGAGTTATCGTCAAATCTTCGATCAACATTATTCATTATCTCGTATTGGGGATATGTCATTTTACTACATTTAGGGTGCATCGTTGCACCGTATCCAGAGCACATCATTAAACTATATTTAGGGTGAATCATTATATTGCATCTGGGGTGAATTGTTACACTATATTTGGGGTGTGTTGTTACACTATAGGTTTCATCAACGACAACGAGTAAGGGCAGTTGTCGGTGGTCAATGGTGGCTGAAGAGTTGGGGTATACGGTGGTCAGCAACTTTGGAGGGTGCGAGTTATCAGTGAGCCATCAAATCCAAGGCAACTCTCTGATTCGATTCCTTCTCCTCCTTCAAGTTCCGGTCTCCCCAGGTTTTGATCCCCCTTTTATGAAGGTAGTGGTGTTATATTCAAAGAGTTAGAGAGTGGCATCCCCAATAAATAAGGCGGGAATCAAGACCACTTCATTAGATGGCCCAAAATCATTCCATTGTTCTGATGGTGTTTTAAGTTAATTTAAGTACCTTAATAATGTTCAAATTTAGTGATATTATGCTTGTTGGATTGGCCTGAGACTCTTTATTTGACTATAAGCTTGTCAGATTCAAAATTCATTTGACATTCTAATTGAGCACTCAAATCTTCTGTAAGTGATTTAATGGCTTGATTAGAGCCTAATTTTTTGCGAATTGGATTAATTTTGGTATCATTGTGTTCATCTCACCGAGTTAGCCCGTTTGACTATAAGATTGTTAAAAGCAACATTTATGATGATTTTAAATATGAGTATGAATGTTTCTTATTCAAAAAATGCCTCTAGATTCATGCCAAAATGCCTTGAGATTCGTGTCAAATAGTGAAATTTATTAACTACTTATTAAAATTCAAGATTAGTGATATTATACGTTTAATTATTGATATTTAAAAATGTTATTCATTTGTTAAATATTTCATCTAAAATGTCTTTAGACATCACATTTCATGTTCAAAGCTTGCCAAAACCATTTTTTAATCACTTTCAAATAGTTTTTTTAATTAAGATCAAAAGAAATATAATCAAACTTAGTTCAAATGTAATTTGATCATAATTTGAAGATAATTAGATCATGATTCAATTATGATTTGTTAATGATTTTAACACAATTATAAAATGTTTCAAACATAATTTGATTATAATTTGAGTTGGTTTGTTGATTATTTGAAGATGATTTCATCATTATTTGTTTTGCTTTACCCTAGTTATATACTTTTAAAATTGACTTATTTACATTATTTTTGTAATTTATGCACATAACTACAATTTGCATCCACATTAAAAGATAATACATTGCTTGAGTTACATATAGAACTATTGGTTGTGATAAAAATTTGAGTCAAATGTAGGCATTGTAATGCTAAGAGCCTGAGATATCCACCTTTAATTAATTTTCTAATTGTCCCTACTTATAATTCTCTTGAGCCCAAATTTATGACTGTTATTAGTCATAGTTGATGATGAAAATAGGATTTACTCATTTATATTAACCATCAAAGACAAAAACTTAGCATTTATTAAACATGTTCCGACAATCGAGCTGACGTTTGGAGAATAATCGCCTAAAGATGAATATAGTAAGACGAGCAAAATGAGTGGAATATTAAGTAATTGCTAACATGAAAATAAAAATTTAAAGAATTCAAACTTAAAAAGAGCATTATTTGGATTATTTGGAGTGTACTAAGAAAGATGATTTGTAGACAGCTTTAAAGATAGGTATATAAAACTATGTGATAGAAGAGTACCATATTTTTAATAGTAGAATACTTGTAAAACATATTATATAGTTGTTGCATACTAGAAAATTCGCAACAATATTGACAATTTAACGTCATAGCACATTACATAAAGATCGAATACAACACATAGATAAAAGAAAATTCATGAGAGGAGACACCAAGATTTTTAGTAGAAAAATCTTAGAAAGTGGAAAAGATACATGGCCTAGACCATATTAAATAACCCACCATGTAATTAAAAGTACAAAGGTCCTTTTTTCACCTTGATTAGAGAAGTTGATAATAGAAGATGTTGAAATTATAACTGCTTTGAAATAACCAACGTATACCACTGTTAATTGTAATAGAGATTATAACTATTATAATCTAACTATATTAGTCGTGGTGGGGCTATAACAATCATAGTTAGTTGTAGAAGTCATAATTGATTATAAAAGTCATAGTTGATGGCTATGATAGCTAAAGTTGAAAGCTATGACTCCTATAATTGGAAGCAAAATTCATATTTATAAGCGGATATAATAGTAGCAGCAGGGTGATGAAAGTATTTGTTGATGGTGGTCCACAATGGCTAGTGGTTAATGGCGATGTTTGGTGGTCGACAATGAACAATGGTGGTCGGCCTTGATCTCTAACGACCGACAACAACCATTAGGATTTTAAGAGTACAATTTTAGAAGTCAGCTCACTCTTCTCTTTTCATCACAATTTCAAGTGAAGAATGAGCACCTATTTATGGTTTTTGAGCTGGGCATTTTGGTAAATTTGGTCGATCTCTCAAACACCTATGGGACAATCTACATTGATTATCTTGATCATAATTTTTTTTCAACATTTTGGTGTCCTAAAAACATTGTAATTAAATGATCTCGGGCTCATTAGATTCCTTTCGTCAAGAAATTTGATTTGAATATAAGCATGCCAAATCTTGAGATCATTAGACCATCCAATTGATACACCAAAACATTTAACTATACTTTAAGTGATCGATCTAAGCTCATTTGAACTTAGGTTGGATCATTGAATTTGTCGTATTGAGACACTCCGTTTGACTACAAACTTGTTGAAATCAAGGCTCGGATGAACTTGTATTTGAATTTGAAACATTTTTTGCTCAAAATACTATGATATGCATGCTTGATGATAAATAAAAACTGATAATACTCAATTTTCTCCATATTTTCAATGCTAATGTATTTGTGTGGGTCCCTTGATAGAGTTGTCAAAATTCCACTTACGATATGCATGCTTGATGATAAATAAAAACTGATAACACTCAATTTTCTCCATATTTTCAATGCTAATGTTTTTGTGTGGGTCCCTTGATAGACTTGTCAAAATTCCACTTAGACCACATTGTTGTCCTCACAATGCCATCACATTAGTAAAGGTAACACCACAACATTTGTCTTTTGTCATATGACACACACATGTGACCAATTTTGACCAACGATGACATGCCACGTCTAGCGCCAAGATTTCGGTCCACATACTGCCACATGCCATCTCCCAATACATTATTCACAACTTGATCATAAATTTTATATTGTAATGCGCTTCTATTTTCAAAATTAATAGGATAGATTACGTTAATGGCTAGCTTGTTCAATGATACAGCTGGATATCACTTCACTCAATCATGCTCAATATTGATCGCTCATTTTATGACTCATTACAAATGGAGTAGTTCAACACATTACACTTATACCCATACCTTTTGTTGTATCGACTTGGTTTAATGTATCCATGGATGTGCATTCATGACTTTATGCACATAAGTTGCGTGCGCTTTTGCGCATGAGCTTGAAATAATTGCATTCACGTATCAATCCATGGTCGATTAAGTATTATTCATGCATGTATCTTTTCATTTTCCACGTATCATTATAAAATTATACACAAACTTAGGGCTGTCAAAACGGCTCGTTGTTCGCGAA
>NW_018164665.1:2324612-2367157 GCF_001263595.1 Phalaenopsis equestris
GGGCTCGCTCGTGTTCGGCTCGTTTACACCCCTACACAAACTATAAACATCATTTTATTGAGAGTATAATTATTACAACATGCAAAAGCATATTCATCAATTTATCAATGACTATAATTTTCAATGAAACAAAATAAGATCAGTCTGATAACTAAACAGTGCAATTGATTAAAAGTTAAAGATAACAATTAAGATATTAAATATGCTTTCTTTCATATCAAAATGAGAGAGAAAAATTAAAACTAGAACATAATACTTGATCCATGACATATAAAATCAATCATATCATGAAACAACTCTTTAATCTTCTAAACATGAAATCATTTGTAAACATTCCACATTAAACATCTCAATATATTAACTATCAGCCCTCCTCCTCAACAACAACCTTGTTAAACTCTGTTACTATCATCACAATCAACAATGTGGAAGATCAGGTGGCGGAGGCCTAACGGATTCCATCTCCCCAACCCCATTCTCCACCCAAAACGCCATTGCCATCCCCCACTGAAAGTGCAGGTCTATATGACAATGCATCAGCCAAACCCCCGGATTATCCGCCACAAACCTTATCACGGTCCACCCCGCCGCCGGCACCCCCACGGTATTCCTCAACGGCGGATCCACCATATTCAACTTACCCCCATCCCTCTCCCTCACAAACTCACCAATCCCCCTCCCCATCACATAGAAAGCATACCCATGCAAATGACTTCCGACACCAATGTTGTGCCTCCCTGCAACACAACTTGAACAACCGCCCCATACTTGATCCTATAGATCTTAGTTCCCTTTATCGTATGGTTCAATTTCTTAGCCGGGTGAGAGGGGAAATCACACCTGAAAACACCGGGCTGATTGTAATACGCGGCTTGGAGAATCGAATTTGTTCCAGGAGCCATGAAGGAAATATCATTCATGCTCGCATTTATTTTATGCCCTGCAACCAAGCGGAGGTCGACAACAATGAGCAGATCTTCGTCCACAGGTTCGGGGACTATAATTGGGCTAGGGCTTCTGAGATTCAACCCGAAATTGAATGCGGAAGCTTTGTCAACATTGGCGGGGAGAATGGGGAAGAGGGGATTGGAATGGATGTATGCGTCGTAAGTGAGTATGGTGGAGTTCAGGAATGGGACGGTTGGATAGCCGTTGGCGAAGGGGTGGGCGGCGATGTAATAACGCCCCCGGCTTCGGTTGGTGTAGATTAGGGCATCCGTTGTCTGGCCGGGGCCGAGGATTAGGTAGGAGGTGTTGAAGGGTTTGATGTAAGAGCCATCGACCGCAACGACGTTCATGTCGTGGCTGGCGATGGAGACGAAGAGCTCGACATTCATTGCTGCATTGATGAAGCGGAGGAGTATGGTTTCGCCGGCAGTCGCGGCGATCACCATTGTTTCTGCCCATGCCACAAATTTAATATCTTATGCATATATGAAACTTTTATGCAACTTTTACAAATATACCAATCCAATTTCTATATATTTTGCATATGTAGTTGGATTGTGTTATTGTAAGGGTTAGATAAGTAAATACATACGAATTGTATGGCTTGTACATAAATGATCTTATCTAACACACGGTGTGTGTGTGTGTGTGTGTGTGTGTGTGTGTGTGTGTGTGTGTGTGTGTGTGTGTGTGTGTAAGTCTCCTCATGTCACAGGTTCGATCCTCAGCGGTGTTGAGTTCTCGAATATTTAGACACATGGCGCACGACTCTCATCATGGGGCCTAGCACATTAGAAATCGGTATTTAAGTCTCTGCCAAATACGAATTTCCTTCTGATATATATATATATATATATAAATATATATATATAAAGAAATGACCAGAGTTTATTGTACGAGCCTTAAGCCACCCCTAACGTGCCTAACAATTCAAGTACCATCTTCTTAAGACCAACTGTGTGAGAGGTGATTCGAACCTCTGACCTGACGGGTTTTATATCATGGATATCAACCAACAGGGCGGGGTACGCGACACATATAAATGATCCTAAATATTTATATATATAGATATACCATTGCTAGAGCACTCAAAGAGATCACCGGGTTGGCCATTGAGGAGAAAGGCATCACTGAGAATGGGAAATCCTCCGTTCTCTATGTTCTTCTTTGACTCTTGAATGTAATTCATGTTCCACCATTCTCCTGCCATATGTTACAACCATAGTCATTATCTTAGTTTTTTTGGGGAATTATTTTATTAGCTAATATAAAAAGGTTTATTTTATAATATTTTGTATTTGTATAGTGTTTTGATGCTCTTATTTTAATACAAATAATATTATGACAATAATTCGAAGAATAATTGTATCATACCAAGAATGATGGGGACCTCTTTTTGTGGTTTAGGGAAAGGATAGGAGGAAGATAACTTGGGGTATATGATGATGGCGCCATGAACGGTGAACCTGAGCCAAGGGGCATGAGCATGCCAAAAATATGTACCCTCTTCGCTCTCGACATTGAACCTATACGTGTAAGTCCCACCACACTTAATTGGACATTGGGTCACATAGGCGGGCCCATCCGCCCATCCATTTCTCATTTGCCTCAATCCATGCCTGAAAATGACATTTAAATGTCAAACATGTATTAATATGTAAGATATAATGAAGGCATGCATTAAAATATATCATAGAACTATTATATACCTCAATTTATGACATAATATGGTAATATAACTATATAGAAATTACAAATTCCATGGGTTCCGCCCATAAATGAGAGGATAAAAAAATTTTTAAAAAAATTTATTTATTTATTTATTTTGACTTAAGTCTATATTCTTATTCAATTTTTTATCTTATATAATACATAATTATATATATATTATTAGAGGCATAAATATGATGAAAAATTAAATTAAACAACTAGATGTCTAAATCTAATTAATATCTAATGAGTTTGACTAATAATTCTTAAAATTAAAAAAATAACCAGATTTTTCTATTAATTATTATATATATTTGAATCATCTAGATCAAGTTTGTATAAATAATCAGGGGTATTAATGCACAAATGTAAATAAAAAAGATATTTATATAAAATATACTAAAAATATATTAAATTCAAATAATTTATTTTTTAAATATGAAAAATATTTTTAAAAATATATTTTGCATTTTATAATAAGTGATTTTTTTTATTATTTATCTCCAAAGTATTAATTCTATTTGACATTTTATTATAACAACACCTTAAATTAATATTATATTCCTTCTCTTAAGGTAAGCAAGCCGGCTGGTAAATTGACACGAACTCGTAAACATAAGCTCGAGCTTGATCTCGATAAAATTAATCAAGCTCAAGTTAAAGATCAAGTCGAGGGTGACTCGAGCTCGACTTGACTGGACTTAACTCATTTACACTCATAGCTCTATGACACTAAGGTGTCATAAGTATAAATATGAAGGCTTGGGTGTTAGACATATAAATACATGAGAATTTCTAAGTATTTTTTTGGAAATTTACGTATATATCACTCAATTCTTATATATTTACATATCTAACCCCTAAACTTTAGTGTTTCATACCAGTGAATTGTAACATTATATTTGACCCGGTTGACAACTTTGACGACGAAGCTATCTCCGTTATGAGCCTCCAAAGTGGGCCCTGGAAACTGCCCGTTCACTGTAATAATCGTGCTCGTATTGCATAACCTCTTCACCTCCTTCTCTTCAACCTTGTATTTGCATCATAAAATCATTTCATCAAAAACTATTACAAATAGGGCCCTGCATTTAGTTCGAACATCATTAATTGCTTGAAAATCAATTAGAATTTTAGCTTGGATCAAGATCAGATCAAAATAAAGGAGTCACAAACCAATTTCGAGCCGGAACAAATCCAAATAACTCAATTTGACCCAATTAGTTTCGATTTTGAGTCGAATCGAGCATATTCAGACCTGAAACGGATCCAAATAACTCAATTTGAGTTAGTTCGTTTCAATTTCAAGCAAGATTAAACTCGATTCAATTTCGAGCTGGCTCAACTCGAAATCAAATACAACGAACCAAAATGCTATCTCGAGCCACCAGGTTCGAAAACCGGCGGTTAGTAGCCCTTATTACAAATGAGAAAGAACAATAATTAAGTCATAACTAGCCTTAAATTTGTTAATTTTGATTTAAGAACATAAAATTCGGACTAAAGTCAAGTCAAATCCGAAATTTGCATATCTAGTCAATTTTTCTGCCTCGAAATTAAAATAATTGATCATAATATTCTGATTAAATTTTAATGATAATATGCTTTCAATCATTAGATTTACATTAAAAATATATGAAAACTTACACCCATATCTCTTATTTCCCAGTATTTTTAATATACCTAATACCTAAACTCTTAAATAAATATAAACACATATATATATATATATATATATATACACACATATATATAGCAAAACATGAGTAGTTCGTTAGGTAAAATATGGAGCTGCATGCTTTAGTATTTGTGTACATAAAAAATGTGTCAACATAAATCTTGAGAAGATCCAACAATCTAGAAGCAAAGAAGTACCATAAAGGAGGGTCCACCAATAGAAAATCAGGAGACACATTTTTTCAATCGGATGTGGCCATTCGAGCAAAAGTTGAAGGCCAACCGAGCCAAGAGAGGACTAAATGATCCAAATCTGAACCAATTGGACTAATACAAAACTTATAAGCCTCCGAACAAATCATTACAATAATGCTAAGAAAAGTCATCGACCTGTCTTTCAGTAGATCTAATCTCAGGAAAGAGTTCAGTACTTCAATATTACCAGCAGTCCCATAAACGCCACTTAGATTCCTTATCATAAACACAAAATTGACAATACAATTGGCCATCATAATCGTCCCAAAAGACCCTTTTTGTCAAGAAATGTCATATCTATCAGGTTATGGTGACTCATATTCTGCTAAATAACATAGTTTTATTTTGCCGATAAGAGCTCTTCATTGAGGTATCAAGGGTTAATAACTAGATTAAATCAGTCGATTGGCAAAACCTAGCCGATCGGGTCAGCCCAGCTACTCGAAGCTAATCAAACCTAGCCGACCCCCCAGTTCGGCGGGTTTGTCAAGTTAACGAGACGAACACGAACAACACGAACAAATATTTGTTCGTTCGTGTTCGACTCGTTTTGGCTCGAAATACTATATATATATATATATTTGATGAGTAGTATTTTTAAAAAATTTAAGTGACT
Source organism: Phalaenopsis equestris (assembly GCF_001263595.1). Classification (NCBI taxonomy): domain Eukaryota; kingdom Viridiplantae; phylum Streptophyta; class Magnoliopsida; order Asparagales; family Orchidaceae; genus Phalaenopsis; species Phalaenopsis equestris. The sequence goes on from NW_018164665.1 coordinate 2,329,819, forward strand.
ACAAGGCTACAAAGATTTATAATCAATTAAAAGTATTAATTAAGAAAATAGAATAAAAATTATTAAATTAGATTCAAATGATGTTTTAAATCTTGCCCCCAATCCTTAACATCATATCAATTCTTAACATGTTATGACTACATGATTAGGGTTGTCAAAACGCCTCTTTGTTCGTGAACGGCTCGTGTTCGGTTCGCTAAACAAACGAGTTGAACACGAACACACTTTTTGAGCTAGAAATATAAACGAGCCGAACACGGGCTGAGCTTGGGTCCGCTCGTGTTCGGCTCGTTTACATACAATTTTATCTAAGCATAAAAAGTTGTATTTGGTTTTTAAAATAGTTAAAATAGTGATATTTGTTTTAGGTGATATGGAAGAACTGGATGGTATAAATGCAAAAAAAAAAAAAAAAATTTGGTTCTAGAATGTAAATAAATTGAAATGGGGTGGTATGTAAGTAAATTCTACTTATTTGTCTTTTTCTTAATATGATAAATTTAATATTTAAAATATAAAAAAATAAAAGTTTAATATACTTTTGAAAGGAAGAGATGCCATAAAAGATAAGTTTTTTTAATTTCTTAAAATTTGAAATATTCCACGGAAAAGTTCGATTCTTTTATTTTAAAGAAACTAAAAAACGATTTTAGGGGTTTTTTTTTCCTTTTTTTTATTTCTAATAATAATAATAATAATAATTTTTGATATGTGAACATTTTTAAATTTATTTCTATTCAGATATATTTTTTTTTTTAAAAGTCAGTTGATATTTGGTTTTTAAAACTGAAAATTTCTGTTTTTTTTTTTCTAATATTTAGTCTAATGGGCAGAAATAAAATCAGAATTAATTAAAGTTTTGATTTCATAAACCTGTTCTCTCTATAAAGAAAATATACAACATAAATTGATCTTTTCAGTTGGGTCAAATTCTGTGATATTTTTTTCCATTTCAAGAGTTTTCCATGTAAAAATTTATGGTGTCTCTACGGGTTGTTTCTTTCATTTGATAGTGAGTTGAATTCTCGTGCAATGCTAAGACGATAAGATATTACTCTACCGTCGTGAATATTCCAGCACGCGTCAGTTTATCGATATCTGTGAAAAACAAAGCATCGTTTGACACTGTATTGAACTTTGAGACACTGATCCCTTACTTTATTTCCCAATGACACACATCATTCAACAGTTGAAGAAACCTTCTTTGCATCTTGAAGATCATCTCTGGAACATTCTTCGATGTGAGGGACAACATTCACTACAGTCTCGAAAGGTCGTTCGCATCAACATCTCAAGCATGATTGTAGTGAGGTTATCTTCTCACATCCTATTCAAACATAGTCTTTCATAATTTCTCTTAGGCTAGGGGGCAATAATCACTATAGTCTTGAAAAGTCGTTAGTCATCCCACATTTCGTTTGGACAAGAAGTATTTGAAAATCACTTATAGATTGGGGGCAATCTTTGTTGCAAATAATGTTTTCTCAGCGCCCTTTCACTATACTAGAGTTCTCCTTCAATCAAATTAGGAAGTTGATCTTTTCAAGGCTCGAAACATGAGTTGTTTTACAATCTTGTGTGAAAAACACACTCGTCAGAGGGACAATAAATTCAAAAAAAGCAACTTACAAATTGTCATTTCTGAGTATGATTGCAACCATATTTCCAAGAAAACATAAGACCCGCTGCGACATACACTCAATCTTGAGAAATGCAGAGCATCTATGAACCCACACTCTAGGTTTAATCGACTCCAAGGAGACTTGATTCGACCTCTTCTATCACAGGCTACAGTTTTTAAGCAGAAGCTTCGGATATCAACCTCAGATTAGTAAAAAATCCTTGTTGTATTTCCTTCAACCTCTTATATAATAGGTTACAATCGTCAAATAAAAGCTTCAAACAACAATTCAGGATAGGTCAACCATCCTCAGTGGATTTCATACGACTTTGTCCATTACGGGTTAATGCTGTCGAGCATCTCTGCTTATACAACTCAGGACGGATCTTACATCATTAATGGATTCTCCTTTCAACCATACCCCCCAGAAGTTGAGCCCCATGAGACATGACTCGATGGGATGATATAGTACCTTTGGAAGTCGAGCTCAAGTGACAAAACTCTATGGAAAGCTACCATACCTCTAGAAGTTCAGCTTAAGAGACAAGGCTCAATGGGAAGATAAAGTACCCCTAGAAGTCAAGCCCAAAACCCAAAACTCGATGTGAAACTACCATGCCCCTGGTAGTCGAGCCCAAGTGATAAGACTCTATGGAAAATACGACATCCCTGAAAGTCAATCCCAAGAGGCAAGACTCAATGGAAAGCTACAATGCCCATGATAGACGAGCCTAAGAGGCAAGTCTCAATAGGAAGCTTGTAGTGAACATGGTCCTCACTAGAAATACTCCAATACAATAAGTGGTTGACAAGGTCTCCACCCAAAGGCCTCAGAAGGCTACAAGCCTTATAAGACACAGATACATCAAATACCTCAGAAGGCTACAATATTCATAAGATACAAATACATCAAAGATCTCAGAAGTCTAAAAGTCTCAAAAGATACAAGTACATCAAATGCCATAGAAGGCTATAAAGCTCAAGAAACACAGGTACATTAAAGACCTCAAAAGGCTACAAGCCTTACAATACATTGGTACATTAAAGACCTTAGAAGGCATTAACACATTTCAAACTTCTAGAAGGCATAAGCCTATGAAGGCACAAGCCTCAAAATATACATGCCTAAGCGAGCAAAACCTCAGAAGGAACGAGCCTCAAATGGTACACAATTTTTTTTATGTAAATGCAAGTACTAACTTTAATTGCAGACTTTAACATGCTTGAAAAGCTAAAGAACCTAAGAAAGCATAAGCCTCATAAGAGGTCTTCACCAATATGCCACCCAGAAGTTGGGTAACAAAACCATAAAAATGGGCCAAAAACATTCAAGAAGGGGCAACTCCAGTTCAAGAAAAAAAGACAAAAGCAACCTCATAAGCAACATTCATATTTTTATTGCATCGAATTAGAGAAAAACGTGCAGACAAACATATCATCACCATGCACAAATGTCACTTCACTTAATTGAAAGGCCACAAAAACCAACATATACTTGTACAAAAATCACTTAAAGCATAGGTAATTCCCAACTCTGCACAACAACATGAAAGAGGATCCCATTGATCGCTTGCTACGCAGGTCAGAAATGACCTTCTTTTGGAAAATCCCAGGTCACATGCTAGGCAGAGTCGGGGATTACCTCCATACTCATTTTCTTTGTCTATTTATAAGCTAAAAAATCACTGCTATTTATGATTGAAAATTAATGCAATTCATTAAAAATGTAATAATAATAATAATAGTAACTGAAGTTTGTGTTAATTCACTTGTCCTTCCAACTTTCATCTCATGACCTTCTGTCTTCCTCATTCCCAAAGCATCGTTTGACACTGTATTGAACTTTGAGACGCTGATCCCTTACTATTAAAAAAAGAATAAACAAGAATTTCAGACATTTAAAAAAAAAAACAGCTACTAACATTAAATAAAAAGGAAAAAAAGGCCGAATTTTACTCCAACAATTCCCTGCCTCAGCAGCTCTGCCATTCCTAAATCCTAATGGCACCAACATGGGTCCAGCTACCCCACCATACTGACTTTTTATTCGATTTGTATATGAAACGTGAAGGCATGAGAATAGAGGAGATGACCAGCAAAGCTGGCCAGTAGTTTTTAATTTTGTGTTCATGTAATAGACTTGTATTCTTAAAAATGTAGAGAGCGTGAGCTTACACGATTTTAATATTTTCTTACGACAAAATTATTCTCATCCAAAAATAGAAAAACAACTGATACATAATCAACAATTTTCTAACATCTAACTTGAATCTCGATCCCATCTTGAGCAAAAAATGTTGAAACTTCGATTAAAAGTAATTTAGAGCTCCGAATTTAGCAAACTAACAGTCAAATTGACCGGCTCTACGAGACATATCCAATAGTATGAACATTGATCCAATATGAATAAAATCAAGCTCAGATCAAGTCATTAAACCACTTTTGGAAGTTTTTTTTAGCATATTTCCTTCGGGTCTACTGAATGTCAAATTCGGTGAGCTTACAGTTGAATCGTGCGTCTCAACAAGACGAATCCAGTAAAAAGAGGTACTACATCAGTATTTATTTGATACGGTAATAAAACCGGCAACCCGGTTGCTCTCACACTATGTATTTTACTATTTCTCTTTCATTTTCTACCTTGTGAATAACGCCCTACATTTCTTCATATTATGAAATCTAGGGTTGGGTCTAATCCAGTAATCCTCATCACTTTTTTGTCTTTTTTTCTTCTTCTATTTTTATAGGGAAATCTGCTTTTGGGTTACTATCATTTTTTGTTGCCTAAATACTTACATTTACATTTGCATCTCGCGATAAGCTTCCACGTTTTGGACTTTCTTATCCTATTTTGGATTACTGTAGGAGAACTGTAATATATGTTACATCAGTCAATACTAATTTAGTCTAAAAATAATGTCATAAATTACGGTATAGAACTTGTTAAACACTCAAAAAAACATTTGGATTTTATGCACCTCTAACTAGTCCTCATAAGCGTGCCGCCTACTGTGGCTCTTTGGTTGACAGAGTTTGTAAGACCTCAGGGGTCACGGGTTCAATCCCGCCTATGCGCGGAATGAAATTCTTAGACATATAAGATTGGTTGGAAGGCTCGTATAATAGCCTCTAGCCAATCTTAAGAAATGAAAAGGAAAAAAAAAAACTACTTAAAAGCATAGAGAGGCTGTTAAGTGTTGTGAAAAACGACAGCAATAAAACAAATAATTGGAACGAGAAAATCGAACAGAGACACACAAATTTACGTGGTTCAACAAATTGCCTACGTCCATGGGGTTGCAGAGGATTTTATTGCTTTAAAGATTGCACAGTTTTTCTACAGGGTTACAAGAATAAGACTCCACTTCTCTCTCTCTCTACCCGTGAGCCACATGGAGGAAGAAAACTGAGGGAGGGGTGGAACAGGAACCTGCGAATCCCTGATTCCTTTTCTTCCGTAAACCAACGCCCGAGAGAAAACCTTTCAACGGGCTTCACACAATACTCAGCATTAGGAACCATCATGCACTTTGTGTTATGCCATAGTATCACCCACAAACTTATATAAAGCATTATTTTTCTTTATGGGGGTGAATCATTCCTTTAAGATAACTGATTTTATTTTGTATTATACAATTGTTGTGTGTCTTACCAAATTATATTTTAAAAAAGTGATTAAATCACAGGGCTTTACAACATAATAGAGAAACAAATTTCATTAGTATAAAATCACTTGAAGATTTAATCATTCAATGTGAAAGAAGTGGCTTTACAAGCCAATTTTATCACTTGGTAGAATATTGTTGATGTTATGATTTGCTAAGTAATACTTCTTCAATGTTACTAAAACTTTCAAAAGCATAAAAAATGCTTCTGCCTGTTGCATTAACATTAGAAGGTTTACAGATATATCACTAAACATTAATGTATGTACCTTTCTAATACATAAACATAATACAAAACATTCCGTGGAATGATTAATGACTCAAAATTTCACTACAAGTTTGCATTGCAGATGTTTTTCAATGATTGTATATTTGTGAATTTAGTCCAAACTGAAACAGCCTTTAGGATCTCGAGTTATGCCATAATCAACTATATTTAGGCCCCGTTTGGGGCGGTGGTAGAGGAGCAGCACGACACTCGCCAGCACGACCCTCGCCGCTTTTTTATGGTGTTTGGGGCGATGGGGCAGGCGCGGTGCCCCGCGATTTTGCTTAAACGCCGGCCGTAGGTTCGATCCAGCGGCCCACTTTCCGCTTCGACGTTTTACGCTGGTGCCCTCTTGCGATTCCGCCCTTCCTCCTCCTTCGGCACGGTAAGCTGCGATCTCCACCTCTGTTCGCACGAAGAAAAACCTCCGCCGCTCCAAGTTGTGATCTTCCCCCACCTATTTTCTCTTCCACTATTCGCACAAGGCAGGACCTCTGCCGCTTAAACTTGCGATCTTCCCCCACCTGTGCTCTCTTTATATCGTGAAATTCTTAGATCTCTCAAATCCTCTTATCTCCCACTCACTTACGCCTCTCACCTCTCGAAGAAAGCTGAGTTCCGCACCATCTTTATATTTGGATGTGAGAGTGATCCCTTCACAACATTGTTGACCTTTTTGATACCGTTGAGTACTCCCTCTCAATTCTTAAGAAGGGCCGTCTCCCATAAGACAAATCTGTTGAACAAGAAATTTCCTCTATGCTCTTCCCTCAATATTTATTGAGAATAATGAGATAAGTATTTACTTATTATGCTTTATTTGCTCGCCTATTTCAAAGTGTTGTTTTGTGATGTTGCTGCACCTTTGAACAGTGCATGTGTGGGTATCATTCGTGATTTGGCTGAGAATTAATTGGTTTTCAATCTAACAATTTTTCATAGGTTTTGGGCATCTTTCTTAATGGATTTACTGTAGTACTACAATGGTCAACGAGAACAAAGAGACTGTCATGCCTGTACTGTGGGAAAAAGAAACGAAATTTTCTTTTTGCACACTTTATAGCATATGTTTTCATAAATTTTAATTCTTTAATTAATTCCATATCAAATGAAAATCATTTGCAATTACATTTTACACACTTTATAACATTTGTTGACATTGTTATATTTTGAAATGAATTTATGTTTATGAAGTATCAAATATTTGGTTGTCATAGTTTTGTTTGAAACAGTTTTAGTAAACGAGGGTAAAATGATCATTTTTTCAGAAATAGTTGTCTCACAGCTGCAACAATCAGACATCCAACTTCCCCGCAACAGCTTCCCCATAGTAACTTCATGGGGCAATGCAGCTGCAGCTTCTCATCTTTTATGCTGCTGCTGCGCCAAACAGAGCCTTAATTTGTAATCCACACAAATCTGAACTGCGTAGTTGTCAGAATTCTATCCTCGATGAATTCATTTAGAAGTTTTAATTGTTATCTTAACATATAAGAATTATTTTTAAGTATGAAATACTATTTTTCATACTGAAATCATATATCAATGAATTTGTATGTTTTACATTAATAAAAGAACTATCATTGGAACATATTTCAACTCCATAGAACACCATAAAATCACGTTACTAAGTTTAGTTGTTTATATTGTTATAGCCAAAATGGATAAGAGTTGAATCAGTAAATTTAGATTGAGTCTTAAATATATAGATGAAGCAAACAAGTTTTTAGAATTTGCATTAATAGATTTTTTTTCTTCTTCCATTAAAAGGTGTTTGACTTCATCTGATATCCAAATGGGCTCGGTTCAACGAGATAGAAATTAATTCTGAAATTCTCATATACTGATACTTGTGCATAAAGTTTGAATGAAATATGGTGGATTTCAGTTAGTCAAGTTTAATTAACATTATACTAAGGCCCCGTTTTGAGCTGAGTTTTTCGCACTACATGTCACGAAAATGCGATTGGGGGTGTTTGGTTAGTGCATCGCGACGGAGGTTTTAAATAATTTTGATAAAATGCGGGTCGCGCGGTCGATCCCTCGGCCCGCGTTTCGTCTTTCCTTTCCATTTGGCTTTTTACTCCCCTCTTTCGCGAGCTCTTTGCTCTCATGTCCCGCTCCGAGCTCTCCTCCTCCTCTCTGATCTGTGACTCCTTTGGCAAGGGTTTGTCTGTTTTCTCCTCTCCCTATCCCCTCTGTTCTTCGGTTTCGTTTGGTTTCTTTGATCTCCCTCGGCCCACAGTATTCTCTACCATTATCTATTCGACATTTTTTTTTTTAAATTTTGAGATCATTTTAGTTTCTCCTAGCTCTATTCGGTCAATGTTTTTCGAGTAGTTGTACACTTGTGTTAGATTTTGCAATTTCAGTGATTTTGGTTTTTGTGATTTTTTTTATTGGTGATGTGGTGATGGCTTGTTCTGTAAATTTGGTTAGAGCATTATTTGTGTTGTGATGCTGGTGGATCTAACACACTTCTAAACTTAGTTAAATATTTTAACTTAAAATAACTTAAGCTAATTGATTAAATCCTAACAGACTAAATTAGCTTAACTGAAAAATAAATATCAACTTAAATAAAACTAAGTTAATTAATTAAACTTCAATTAAATTAATTAAAATTTGGTTAACTTTAATCTAAATCAAAACTAGAATCAATCAAATATTAACTTAAAGCTAAAACATTAAGTAAACCATAATTAAATTCAATTATAAGTAAATCAAACTCTTTTTCAAATCAAAATAAAAAACAGATTCATGACCTAAAACTATAATTGATTGAAAATTGAACATAATATTAAAGATATTAATTATATTTCATTAGGAATACAATAAAAAAACAAAAATTATAATTAAAACATAGTACTTGAACCATGAGGTACAACATTAATGATATGATGAGATTACTTTTCACTCTTCTAAACATAAAAACACTTGCACAAAAGTCCAGTTGTAACATCTCCGGGTGCATTTGGGGCGACAGTGTGGTGATGGTGTGGCATCGCACCGCATCGCACCGCGTCTTGCTTTTTAGGGTTTAGTAATATTATGTTTTGCCTACTTTTTGAAAAATAGAGGTAGAAAGTTGTGTTCTATGATCTTAAATGTCGTGGCTGCCTGAAACCTACACTCACAGCTGATTCTTCAAATAGTATCTACTAGAGAGAACCTTAGTCACCATTAGTACTAAATCAAACTATTCATCCCAAATCCTTGCCATTTTTACTCCACAACTACCATCTTCTCAAACTCCATTACTATCAACAATATTTAGCATGGCGGAAGATCAGTCGGGGGAGGCCTAACAGACTCCATCTTCCCAACCCCATCCTCCACCCAAAACACCATTGCCATCCCCCATTCATGGTGTATCTCCATATGACAATGCATCAACCAAACCCCCGGATTATTCGCCACAAATCTTATCACCGTCCACCCTCCTGCCGGAATTCCCACTGTATTCCTCTTTGGAGGATCCACCATATTCAACTCACCCCCATCCCTCTCCATCACAAATTCCCCAATCCCCCTACCCATCACATAAAAATCATACCCATGTAAATGAATAGGATGCTCTTCCTCCAACAGCAAGCTGCTTCCCTGCAGCACCACCTGAACCACAGATCCATATTTGATCTTGTAGATCTTCGTCCCCTTTACCGTATGGTTAAATTTCATAGCAGGAGAAGGGGGGAAATCAGATGTGAAAACACCAACCTGATCGAAGTACGCTGCTTCAAGAATCGAATTTCTTCTCGGAGCCACGAAGGAAACATCATTCATGCTCGCGATCGTAAGTGAGAATGGCTGTGGTGGTGTAGTTGCGAAATTGAGGGATCGGAAAGGAGCTTTCGAAGCGGTGAGCAGCAATGTAATATCGACCCTGATTTTGGTTGGTGTGGAGCAGAACGTCGGTGGTTTGGCCGGGGCCGAGCATCAGGTAGGAGGTGTTGAAGGGTTTGGTGTAGGAGGCGTCAGCGGAGACGACGATCATCGTGTGGCCGGCGATGGAGACGAAGAAGTGGAGGTTCATTGCGGCGTTGATGAAGCGGAGTAGTAGGGTTTCGCCGGTGGTCGCGGGGATCACCATTGTTTCTGCTCATAACACAAATTAATTTAGGAAAGTTTATATGCAAAAATATACGTATTTGAGTATTATATGATATTATTCGATTATTTTAAGTTGTTATTGGAATATTCGGTCGCGTTATTTGATTTGAGGCTGAAGTGTTATTGAAATATTGTCCCGCGTTACTTGATTTGAGGTTGTGTTATTCAAATAACATAATGAAAATTAAAATAATACAGGGAATATGAAAATTAAAAGAATATAATACGAGGAATATGTTGAATAACACAGCCTCAAATCAAGTAACGCGGGACAATATTTCAATAACACGACAAAATAATCGAATAACACCATATAATACTCGAATAACACTTTATTTTTTACAAATAACACAGATAGAATATTCCTGTAACACAACGAGATATTTCTAACTATTTCAATCTCAATGTAGCTTTTGAGAGTTCTGATGTAATATATACAAACATCTATTCTGATGCATTTACTTATCACCCACCCAAATTTTCATTTTTACATCTTAAGCGCCTATTCACAGATAGAAAACGATGCTTTAGCTGTACAAATCAAAGTTTGAGTGGGAAATATGTAAATATATAAGAATTTGATAAAAATAAAAAATATGACAATGTATACAAATAAATGATCTATTTATGCAAGTCACGATCAAATTATTGAGAATTTGACAAAAATGAAAAATATGAATTGGAGTTTTCTCATAAAATTTTGATATTTGAGTGAGAATTTGAAAAATGGATGAAAGGGGGATGATTGATTTGAAAATAGCAAGTTTAGGCTGGTTTGCATTTATGGAACATTTACATAGATATCCCTCAATTTTTACCTATTTACATATCCAACCACAACTAAACTATAGTTTTTATGTACATAATACCTTATTGTCACGGACAAAAAAGTCCCACATCGGCTAGGTGTAGAGCCAAAAAGTAGTATTTAAGTCGGGGACTGCCCACCACTCCTAAGAGCTCTTTTGGGAGGTGACATTATGCTCTAAAATGTATATTTCATTTTCCTAATTAAATTGATGATTTTTTTTGTATGTGATGTGAAAGATTTGATTAGCAAAATTGTAAAATGTAAAATATTGGGGTTAGACATGTAAATGAATAGTAATTGAGTGGTATGTATGTAAATGCATTAATATTTACATATTTTATTAAAAAATACACGTTTGAATATACCTTTGCTGGAGCACTGAAAAAAATCACCAGGTTGGCCATTGAGGAGAAAGGCATCAGTGAAAGCTGGAAATACTCCTTCCTGAATTTTTTTCTCTGAGTCTTCAACGTAATTTATATTCCACCATTGTCCTGTCATTTATTACATTCATTGTCATTATCCTTTTTTCATCTTTGCCTCTTTTTTGTTTGGAATTGTTTTATTAGCAACATAAGGATTTACTATTACTATTATTATTATTATTTTTTTTTAGTTTTATATATATATATATTCTATTGAAATATCATCAAAATCATCTCCTTCATATGCAAAACTTTAAATTACAAATTTGATTAAAATATATTTGATTTTTAATTGATAAAAAAAAACATTATATATGTAATCATTTTAAAGATAATTATTCCAAAACTAAAAAAAATATATTTATTTGTCTTATTTCTTTAAAATTAAATTAATGAGGACAATCATAAATATAATATTTTTTATAATAAAATGCTAAAATTAAAAAAATATATATATTTACATTAAATGTATAAACAATAATTTGAAGAATAATAGTATCATACCAAGAATGATGGGGACCTCCTTTTGTGGTTTAGGGAAAGGATAGGAGGAAGATAATTTGGGGTATACAATGATGGCGCCATGAACGGTGAACCTCAGCCAAGGGGTATGAGCATGCCAGAAAAATGTCCCCTCTTCGCTCTCAACATTGAACCTATATGTGTAGGTCCCACCACACTTAATTGGACATTGGGTCACATATGCGGACCCATCTGCCCATCCATTTCTCATTTGCCTCAATCCATGCCTGAAAAAGACATTTAAATATCAAACATGTATTAATATGTAAAATATTATATACTAGGTGATTTTTTTTATTATTTATCTCCAAAGTATTAATCATATTTGTCATTTTATTATAACATCATCTTATATTAGTATTATTTTCTTTTTTTATGATACATAAGCTGGCTCGTGAGCCGGCACGAGCTCGTAAACTCAAGCTTGAGCTCGATCTCGATATATTTAATCAAGCTCAGGTCGACGGTGGCTCGAGCTGGACTGGACTGGACTCATTCACACCCCTAGCTCTATGACATTAAGGTGTCATAAATATAAATATCAAGGCTTGGGTGTTAGACATATAAATACATAAGAATTTCTCAGTATTTTTGGAGAGATTTACATATATACGACTCAATTCTTATATATTTACATATCTAACCCCTAAACTTTAGTGTTTCATACCAGTGAATTGTAACATTATATTTGACCCGGTTGACAACTTTGACGACGAAGCTATCTCCGTTATGAGCCTCCAAAGTGGGCCCTGGAAACTGCCCGTTCACTGTAATAATCGTGCTACTATTGCATAGCCTCTTCACCTCCTTCTCTTCAACCTTATATTTGCATAATAAAATAATTTCATCAAATACTATTACAAATAGGGCTCAGCATTTAGCTCGAAGCTCAAGCCCGCTCGCAAGCTCGAAATAAAAAAAATAATTTTTACGTGAGCTCGTCGGAAAAAGGTATTGGTGGTCGGAGGAGGATGCAACGCCAGTTCACAAAAAAATGCATCTAAAAGACTATAGCTAGGCTAATTGCTCCGACTCACAATCCAACGAGCCGAGCCCATACGAGCTTGAACTCGAGTGAGTTTAATAAACAAACTCAAGTTTGTAATTGAGCTCGTACTCGTGGCTCAATAAACTCAGGTCGTGAGCTCGAGTTGGCACTGACATACAACACGAACGAGTATATAAGATGCGAAAAAAAGGAAAGAGACAGAAGACATACAACAAATTCATGATAATGAACTTTAGCACTTGCAACATTAAGCAGCAGCAACAACAACAACAACACAAATAACAGAGGAGAAAGGAAGGAGCATCGCTTCCTATTACTCTCCATACCATCGATGCAATGCTAATGAAATGATAATTTATAGAATTTTATGACACTAATATATGTTTTAAAATAGGCAGATTGACTTTATGTAATCTTATAATAACAAAATTTGTCTACATTGTGAATCGGTCATAGTGTAAAATTAGATTTTATCAATTCAAAATGTGTTGCCGGACATTGCCAAATGTGTACAAATGTTTCGATATGTTGACTTGGTATTTCAATTTATAAAAAGAAATTTTTTGCTACATGCCACTAAATTCCTTCTATTTGCATATTTAGCACCTAAACTTTAATTTATATATAAGCATAAAAGGTAATATGGTATAAATGCAAAAAAAAAAAAAAATTTGGTGTTAGAATGTAAATAAATTGGAATTGGGTGGTATGTAAGTAAATGCTCCTAATAAGAATATTTGAATCAAATTCCACTAATTAGTCTTTTGTTTAATATGATAAATTTAATATTTAAAATTAAAAAAAATAAATAGTTTAATACACTTTTCAAACAACGAAATGCCTTAAAGATAAGTTTTTTTTTTTTTTTAATTATTAACATTTGAAATCATGATGGCATTATTGTAATTTTAGTTTGGACAGGGGGTAAAAATGATCATGTTCTATAAGCATTTTATAAAATCTTGTTTGTTAAATGAACATGATTGGATAGTTTGTTCCCTTATGGATCATGATTATGAACAATGATACAATGTTGTTTAAAGCTCGATAATTTCTAAAGCTTTCTAGACTTTGTAAGGTCGAGGTAGAAAAAGCGAAATCTCAAATTCTATAGGAATAATTGCTCCTGTTGGGCATAACCTGGTTCCGCCATTGGTAAGGCTCATTTATGTTTCTAGGCGAATTACATGTTTAGTGTTGCGAACTATATACCAATTGATGTGGTATATGTATAAATCAAACAGGAGAACGATCTTTGAAGCAAAAAAATGGAACGAGAAAATCCACACCATAAAACAGTAACACAGTAGAACACACAGATATATGTGGTTCGACAAATTGCCTACGTCCACGGAGTTGCAGAAGATTTTACTACTTGAGGAATTTACACCAGTTGATCGTTGATCGTCTCGACTTATTGATCGTCTCGACTTATAAGAGGACTCTCACTTCATCACTTCATTGTTCTCTCTTCTTCTCTCTCTGTTCTTCTCTCTCTACACCGAGATACACCGAAGAAACTCTACACCGAGATACCCGAAAAATAATGCTTTATATAAGTTTGTGGGTGATACTATGGCATAACACAAAGCACATGGCGGTTCCTAATGTCGAGTATTGTGTGAAGCCTGTTCCAAGGTTTTCTCTCGGGCGTTGGTTTACGGAAGAAAAGGAATCAGGGATTCGCAGGTTCCTGTTCCACCCCTCCCTTAGTTTTCTTCCTCCGTGTGGCTCCCGGGTAGAGAAACTGTGCAATCTTTAAAGCAATAAAATCCTCTGCAACTCTATGGACGTAGGCAATTTGCTGAACTACGTAAATTTGTGTGTCTCTGTTCGATTTTTTCGTTCCAATTATTTGTTTTATTGCTGTCGTTTTTCACAACACCTAACAACCTCTCTATGCTTTTAAGTAGTTTTTTTTTCTTTTTTTCTTAAGATTGGCTAGAGGCTATTATGCGAGTCTTCCAACCAATCTTATATTTCTAAGAATTTCATTCCGCACATAGGCGAGATTGAACCCGTGACCCCTGAGGTCATACAAACTCTATCAACCGAAGAGCCACAGTTGGCGGCACGCTTATGAGGACTAGTTAGAGGTGCATAAAATCCAAATGTTTTTTTGAGTGTTTAACAAGTTCTATACCGTAATTTATGACATTATTTTTAGACTAAATTAGTATTGACTGATATAACATACATTACAGTTCTCCTACAGTGATCCAAAATAGGATAAGTAAATCCAAAACGTGGAAGTTTATCGCGAGATTGCAAATGTAAATGTAAGTATTTAGGCAACAAAAAATGATAGTAACCCAAAAGCAGATTTCCCTATAAAAATAGAAGAAGAAAAAAAGACAAAAAAGTGATGAGGATTACTGGATTAGACCCAACCCTAGATTTCATAATATGAAGAAATGTAGGGCGTTATTCACAAGGTAGAAAATGAAAGAGAAATAGTAAAATACATAGTGTGAGAGCAACCGGGTTGCCGGTTTTATTACCGTATCAAATAAATACTGATGTAGTACCTCTTTTTACTGGATTCGTCTTGTTGAGCGCACGATTCAATTGTAAGTTCACCGAATTTGACATTCAGTAGACCGAAGGAAATATGCTAAAAAATACTTCCAAAAGTGGTTTGATGACTTGATCTGAGCTTGATTTTATTCATATTGGATCAATGTTCATACTATTGGATATGTCTCGTAGAGCCGGTCAATTTGACTGTTAGTTTGCTAAATTCGGAGCTCTAAATTACTTTTAATCGAAGTTTCAACATTTTTTGCTCAAGATGGGATCGAGATTCAAGTTAGATGTTAGAAATTTGTTGATCATGTATCAGTTGTTCTCCTATTTTTGGATGAGAATAATTTTGTCGTAAGAAAATATTAAAATCGTGTAAGCTCACGCTCTCTACATTTTTAAGAATACAAGTCTATTACATGAACACAAAATTAAAAACTACTGGCCAGCTTTGCTGGTCATCTCCTCTATTCTCATGCCTTCACGTTTCATATACAAATCGAATAAAAAGTCAGTATGGTGGGGTAGCTGGACCCATGTTGGTGCCATTAGGATTTAGGAATGGCAGAGCTGCTGAGGCAGGGAATTGTTGGAGTAAAATTCGGCCTTTTTTTCCTTTTTATTTAATGTTAGTAGCTGTTTTTTTTTTTAAATGTCTGAAATTCTTGTTTATTCTTTTTTTAATAGTAAGGGATCAGCGTCTCAAAGTTCAATACAGTGTCAAACGATGCTTTGTTTTTTACATATGTCGATAAATTGATGCGTGCTGGAAGATTCACGACAGTAGAGTAATATATTATTGTCTTAGCATTGCACGAGAATTCAACACACTATCAAAAATTATTAATATTATTATTATTAGAAATAAAGAAAAAGGAAAAAAAAACCCCTAAAATCGTTTTTTAGTTTCTTTAAAATAAAAGAAGCGAACTTTTCCGTGGAATATTTCAAATTTTGAGAAATAAAAAAAAAACTTATCTTTTATGGCATCTCTTCCTTTTAAAAGTATATTAAATTTTTATTTTTTATATTTTAAATATTAAATTTATCTTATTAAAAAAAAGACAAATTAGTGGAATTTCATTCAAATTTCTTTCTTAGGAGCATTTACTTACATACCACCCCATTCCAATTTATTTACAACCACAAAAATAAGAAAAAACTTCAGTAAGCACTATACAAAACAAACACAAAAGAATTGAGTGGTCTGTATGTATGTAAAAGCCCCAGTCCAAACCTATCGAGAATAAGCATAAAAGCTTTCAAGATGCATAGAAACACAAAATACCTCTTTCTGCCCATAACAGTCAATGATAACTGCTTTTGATAATAAAATACTAAAATTTAAAAGATATTTACATAAAATGTGTAAAAAAAAATTTGAAGAATAATAGTATCATACTAAAAATAACGAGGACCTTTTTTTGTGGTTTATGGAAAGGATACGAGGAAGATAATTTGTGGTATACAATGATGACACCATGAATAGAGAATCTGAGCTAAGGGTTATGAGATTATAAAAAAAAAAGTTAAATGATGAGCATATGCAAATCTCAAGATGGGATATTAGATTTCAATTTGGGTATAGGTTCGGACGAGACCCATTTTCTATTTATCTCGATCCAACAGACAACTGATATATCGAGGTCAACCTATCAACATCAACTAGAGGCCACCAACGAATCACCTCTATAATCATACAACCCTAGACCCTATTGTTTAAAGAATATGTGAACGGAGTAGTATCTGAACCCATCAAAGTGTAGTGTATGTGCATGTGAAATGTAGTATATAAACTCATCAAGGTGTAGTGTATGTGTATGTGAAATGTAGTATCTGAGCTCATCAAAGTGTAGTGTATGAACTGTATAATGTGTGTGTGAGTGTAGTATCTATTTCTTGTGCAAGTGTAATATCTGTGTAAAACCCGTAGTATCTCTTCTTTTCTAAATACCAATTCTCAGGCACTTTGAAAGGGGTTAGAGCCATTGACGATTTAGGAGTGAAAGAGCATCACACTAATTGAGTATTGATTTTATATTTCAACTATAAACAAAGCTGTCAAATGGTTCTTTGCATCATCGCCTATTACCCCCTCATCTCGGAAAGTAAAAGGAATCAAATCTAACAATGGAGTTAAAGCAAATATTATTGAATGAAATACAATTCAACATGAAATATAAAATCCATAGCATTATCAAATAAACTTATGCTAAGCAAAGGAACTAAACCCGAGCCATTAATGAGTGAACCGAAACCTATAAAGGCTCAAAATTGAAGTATGTGAATGTTAAACTAAAAAACAAGACTAAGCCATCATCAAGAGTCAAAATCGAGTTATTACAAAGCTTAGAGCTGAACCTGAGTCATCACCAAAAGCTCAAAACTGAAATACTGCAAAGCTTACAACTGAACCGGGTCATCACCAAAAGTTCAAAACCGAAATATTATGAAGCTTACAACTGAACCGATAAGAAGCAGAGTTGATCCCGATAAGTGACAAAACTCAAGTTCCAAACAATCATTCAAAACCAATATATGAATCTTCAAAGTATACTTTCAAATAGAAGTAGTTAGGGACATAAAACCAATCCCAAATAATTGTTCAAAACCTGTATATAGTTCTCCAAAAATTTTTCGAATGGAGCGACTAGAGGCACAAAACCAGCCCCCCCCCAAAAAAGTCGTTCAAAATATGCATATAAACCTTCCACAAATATTTCGAATGGGGGCAACTAGAGGCACAAAACCAGCCCAAAAAGAGTCGTTCAAAATCTGCATATAAACCTTCCATAAATATTTCGAATGGAGGCAGCTAGAGGCACAAAACCAGGCTTTTAAATAAATTTTAAAGCTAAAATACCATTTTCAACTTATTTTTGAAAAATGCAGCAAAAAAAGCTAAAAATCATGGCTAATATTTGGATGTGAGAGTGCATCTACAGATTATCAGAATAATCAACATATTATAAATAATCAGCAATTGCGCCAAACATATCCTAAATATCTTCTAATCTTTTGCTAGTGAGTCACCCTGCCTTCCGCCAGCAAGTCTCTCAATCATACTTATATCACTTTGTTAGATTTCCTTGAAATTCTTGTAGACTCATTATTTATTTATACATTTTAATTATATAATTCTCCTCTTAATCCATTTTTTAAATAATCAAAACTATTAATAATTTCCCTCCCTAAATTTTATAACACCCGATCATTGCTTCTTCACATCCAACACCTAAATACTAAATGCAATGGGGCCAAGCAGTGCCATCTACATCCCACCCGATTATTATGCATTCGCATATCTAAAACCTAGATGATAAAATGGAAAGCCGAGGTGGAATTTAAAAGAATTCTAGGCAAACTTACATTCATACCACTAAATGCTTACATATTTACATATCTAACACCTAATGGCTTTATATATTGCTACAAACTAAATTTATCATATCAAAAAATACTATTAATTTAGTTTTTACAAATTATTTATTTAATATTTAAATAATTCATATTAATATGAGCTGAATTCGATCAAACAAAAACTTCATGTCCGGCTCAATTGGCTCATATATAACTAATTTGTGCTTATTAAACGAATCTAACAAGAGCTACATAATAAACCTAACACAAACTGTTCAACGAACGGTTTTTGACAGCCAAACAACAGTCATCCTTAAGGATAATATAGAAATCAGCCTACCGGCTCCATATTTTTAGTCACCCCAAAACTACAATTGTTCCAAATTATAAAACCGAAGCATAGAGGAGTATCACATAAAGCTGCACCAATTATAATCAAATGGCTAGAAAGTAAAAATTTAGACATGACCTGCATTAAGATTATGGAGCGATTGGAGAGCCAGCACTACACATAACCTGCAGTAAGATTGGGGAAATATACTAGGATTTCAACGATAATAACAACATATTAAATCATAAATCAAACTATGATTAATGCTATAATAAGAGCAAAGAGAAGCTGTAAGCTTACCGACTTCATGTTCGAGACATGATCACTGATCTTCCTTCTGCAATGACATGACAGATCCCAGATATACTCGGCCACGCAGACACTAGTTCCGCGACATCAGGCGCATCCTCATCCGACGACTGCAATTAACTTGGTTGGTTTGCAGCATTGGAAGGGCTATAGCCGCCAATTTGGTAGGCAAAGATGAGGGGGAAGATGGGAGTTTATAGGAGGGGGTTTGGCTTAGGGCATGGCGGTGGATTCTGTAATCAATGCCAATGCTAGAAAAGGAACAAGATCAGCACATATCTGCACGAACATTGAGTAGGGGAGACAACACCTACTAACCACAGCCTGCAATAAGATGAGAAATATTAAGATTTCATTATGTGATTCATGATTAGTGGAACGATAATTAATAGGAAGATTTACATACACGCCACTAAATTCTTATATATTTACGTATCCAAGACATACTCAGCAAAGCAGACGCCAGCTAAATTTCCCATCCCTCCGGCCGCTGCTCGTCCACACCGACAGGCTCAGTGTGGCCCCATGAAAAGACAGACAGGAAGTTCCATTATGGAGCTATTCGAGAGCCAACACTACTCAAAACCTGTATTAAGATCGAGGGATATTAGGATTTCAATGATTGCAGGAACATAAAAAAAATACTTGCATTTTTAATAGCTTGAATGTAGTTTAGAGAACAAACAACTTTTTGACACAATCGCATGAATTTTAATACAACTAACAACAGCAAAGCCTTAATCCCACTACGTCGGACGGCTACAAGAATCTTTTTTTTTTTCCATTGCGTCCTATTTACGTTGAAATATTTCAAGAAATAAGAAAATATCAATGTAAAATAAGTTAAATTTAAATACCTGTAAACTTTCTAACACAAATCCATTTTAATTTATAGTTGAGAACACAGATTAATAAGTTCTGGAAAAACAAAACTTATAATGGATTAATATCATAATAAACTTGTAGTTTTTTCCCCTCAAAGAATGGTTGATCTTTAGAAATTAATATTATGATGAATCAGAACTTCAATGCGATGCAATCATTTGTGCTTATTTCGAGATTTTGAGCCATATGAATTAGCAATCTGGATTTTTTTGATGGCACAATTTCTGAGCTTTTTCTCTTCAATGATTAAAATTTTTATATTTAACATCTAATTTCTAGTTAAATATTTTCTGAGTATTTAATCCTCTAACGACCTCAGCAAGTAGCTAATTCCTGCAATAAAAACAATAAAGAATTCTAAGACTCCCTTGAAAATGAGACGAGACCAAATTGGGTCTGTTAATTTCTTTCACAGCAATATGCTTAAGGTTGAAGATTTGGAGTTACAAAATGCCCAGGCAGGATACAGACGAGTACAAGGATCAATGATGGATCCATATTAACGGGTGTTTATGATTGGACGAGAAGTAAAAATGAAAAATAAAAATAGTTAAATTACATCATTCAGTTCATCCCTAATTAAATTATTTAATCTTAAACCTTTTCCTTTCCCCTACTTAATGTTCAGCCCAATTTCTAAAATCATATTTCCAACAAAAAAAAAGGTTTAAATAAATAGAAACAAATGCATTCTTCTGATTTATATAGAATGAAAGAACAAATTCTGTCACTGATGATGGAATGGACATAATTGATTATAATAGCATATTAAATCATAAATCAAGACTATAATTAATTCTAAAATAAGAGAAAAAAAAAGATGTGAGCTTACCAACTTCATGTTCAAGACAAGATCACTGGTCTTCCTTCTGCAATGACAACAGATCCAAGATATACGCAGCCACGCAGACACCAGCCAGATTTCCCAATCCCACATCCTACGGCTGCTTCCGCGACATCAGGCGCATCCTCATCCGACGACTGCAATTAACTTGGTTGGTTTGCAGCATTGGAAGGGCTATAGCCGCCAATTTGGTAGGCAAAGATGAGGGGGAAGATGGGAGTTTATAGGAGGGGGTTTGGCTTAGGGCATGGCGGTGGATTCTGTAATCAATGCCAATGCTAGAAAAGGAACAAGATCAGCACATATCTGCACGAACATTAAGTTGGGGAGACTACTAACCACAGCCTGCAATAAGATGAGAAATATTAAGATTTCATTATGTGATTCATGATTAGTGGAACAATAATTAATAGGAAGATTTGCATACACACCACTAAATTTTTATGTATTTACGTATCCATGGCCCCTTATGTATGTATAAAAGATGTTTTTGATGTGACATGAAAGATTTAGGTGGTAGATATGTCAATATATACGAATTGAGGGGAACGCCCTAAAAAAAATAATGAAAGAAAGGTTGTTGAATTGTAAACTACGATGAGAATCAACTTCTTAGAAAGCTGCGATGAGAATCAAACAACAACTTTCTTACATTCATCTCATATTAAAAATTCATGTTGAAAAATCAACTTCCCATCACGGAAATTTCTAGGAAGCAATAATAAAACAGTTCCCCATACATAGCTTCAGTCTAATCTTATGGTGGGATAGAAGGTCAGACTAAACAAAAAATAATGGCTTATACATTGATTCAGTATGCAACAGTATAAAATATTAATACTTAATTTTCAAGCTAAACTAAGGGGTGGTTTGGTTTACAGAAAAAAAGAATTCTAAAATTGAAATATAATTTTGGAGTATTTTGGAGTTAGTTTTGGTGAGTTTAAAACAATTGTGAAAATTTATTTTTTTCTGTTTAGTTTGAAGTAAAAAGAAAATCAATTTAAAACAGGCTGGCCAGCAGGCGACAGCCAATGAGGCAAACTGAAAAATACTGTGTTCAATGCCGAGTGGTGGCATGTAGAGACCGTTGATGCATTTTCTAGAATGCATTTTGGAGTACACAATAAAAGAACTACAGGGTGAGCTTGGAATTCATTAAAATTTTATTTTGCATTCTAAATTCTTCAGCCAAACAATCCAAATGCAAAACCTGCATTTTACTTCCCAACCAAATGGCCACTAAGCTTGAAACTATATTTCAAATTCTTCAAATCAAACACCAAAATTCTTAAAACCCTAGCATTCTGAATACAGTACACCTAATTTACAACCATAATCGGCCCCTAAGGTAGAAGATGATCGAGAACACGCAAAAGCCGAACACTAGAATGGGTAACTCCAACATAGTACACAGACTGGAACTTTAAACTCTATAAGAGCTTTAATTATTTTGCCAACAAATTCATTGAAATTATTTTGAAAACTTAACTTCCATCTCATTAAGGGTTTTATGTACAAGAAAATAGAGGAATAAAAAGAGAAGCACGAGGAAAGGGAGAAAGATAAAGAGAAATGGGCAATTCTAAAGAAAGCAAGCTTTTTTTAAATAATGTCACCAATGGTTTCAGTCAAAATTATCACATTCACAATATTTCAGGGAGATTTATCATATAGAAAGAAAAGTTTGTTTTTTTAGTGCAACTATTTCTGATAAATTGCTCTTCTTGCATTTAAGATTACAAGTAAATTCTTTAGCAGCATTTTGAGCGCATAATTAATCTTATATCATATATAATATAAACATCTAATCTGAGGTAAAATGATTAAAAAAAGGGAGCGGGTGCAATCAAAAGCTCATAACTTAATATACTGAACAGTATGAACTGTAGAAGATTAAACTTTCCTCCAAGTTCATACTGAAATTAGTCAAGATTCTAAAAACTACTGTCAAAAGGCATACAAAATTGTCGGATAATAAACAATAAGGGCAGTTCTGGCGGAATTTTAAAAAATTCCAAGGTAATTTACATATATACCACACAATTCTTACATCATATCTAACACGTAAATTGGCTTTTATGTTCATACAAACTAAATTTTTATCATATCAAAAATACTGCTATTTTAGTTTTTACATATTATTTAATTAATATTTAAATAATTCGAGTTAAAATGAGCTGAGCAAGATTGAACAAAAACATATTCGCGTTTGGCACATTTATAATAAAAGCTCAAAAAATTTGTTCGTATTCAACTAGTTTGCTCAATGAAAGAATTGAACACTAGCTACATAGCAAACCGAACACTAACCATTTGCGAACGATGAGCATTTTTGACAGCCCAACTTTTCAGTCTTAAGGTTAATATAGAAATCAGCCAACTAGCTCTATATTTTAAGTCATCCCAAAACCACAACAGTTTTCAAACATAAATGAGTAACAAATAGAGATTCAGCTAGTTTTTTTAATGAATGAACTGAACACTAGCTACATAGGAAACCAAAAACGAACTTCCGCGAACGGACAGGCTTTTTTGAGAGCCCAACTTTTCGGTGTTAAGGATAATAGAGAAATCTGCCTTAGCTCTATATTTTCAGTCATCCCAAAACCACATCAGTTTTCACACTATAAAAGTTAAGCATAGATGAGTAACAAATACAGGGGCGTCAATTACAATCAGATGACTAGAAATAGAAACTTTAAATTAAAAATAATAAAAAAAAAATTAAGTTAGCCAACTACATATTGAATAAATAACATCACTATTACATTATTTCACTTATTTTTAAAAAAATTCTTTTTAAGTCATGCGTACACATAAATGTGCTAGACCTTAACCAGAAGACACAATGGCTAGAGAAAAAGCGCTCAACCATTAACCCAAACAAACTCCTACAATAAAAAACTGATGGTATATAGAAAACTATTCTGTCAGGACTCCTAACGTAGAGAATTATTCGGAGTCCGATGAAATCACGCCAAGTGATGGTGACATAAAAAAAATAAAAATCAGCCTGGTAACACGGGACTATTCCTCCCTTGTTATTTCATATTATTCAGGTATTATTGTATGTTATTCAGATGTTATTGTGTTATAGAAATATTCTCAATGTTATAATGACACAATAAAATATCAAAAATATTTGAATAACACACAATAACACCTGAATAACAAGAGAGGAATATGCCCGTGTTACCAGACATTTTATTTTTTTTATATCATCACCACGCAGCGTAATTTTATTGGACTCTGAATGATTCTTTGCGTTAAGAGTCCTGACAGAATAATTTTCCAATAGTATATAACCTTAATAAAAAAAGGCATCATCTAATTCAACACTTCTTTAAACATTTAATCACAGGGGCATTCACATAGATATCACCCAATTCTTATCCAACATCAAAACTTTACTTTTTACATTTATACCACTCAAATCTTTCATAACAAATAAAAAAATACCACCATTTTAACTTTTACAAAGTTAAATAAACCTTTTCATGCACACTTAAAGGGGCATGTATGTAAAACAAAGTTTATGTATTAGATATGTAAATATATAGGCCGTGAGGGTTATGTAAGTAAATCTTTCTTAATTAAACCTCTCATTTTTTCCATTCAATCTCCGGTCCAATTTCCAAGACCTTAATTTATAAGCAAACAGAAACAGAAAAACAATACATAACAAACAATATACCAAAGAGGGAAAATTTTGAATTCATTCTAAAGGTCTAAATGGCATGAAAGACAACAAATTGCACTGATGACGAAATGGGAATAATATGATAATAATAACATATCAAATCATAAATCAAGAACACAATTAATTCTTAAATAATTGGAAGGATAAGATGCGAGCTTACATTATTACTGATCTTCCTTCTGCAATAATAGAACATATCCAAAACATACTCAGAAAAGCAGACGCCGGCTAAATTTCCCATCAAGTAATCCTGCCGCTGCTCGTCCACACCGACAGGCTCAGTTTGTGGCCCCGTGAAAAGACAGACAGGAGGTTCCATTGAGGAGCTATTCGAGCCAACACTACACATAACCTGTATTAAGATTGAGAGATATTAGGATTTCAATGATTGCAGGAATATAAAGACAAAAAAAATACTTGCATTTTTAATAGCTTGAATTTAGTTTTTATTTGAATAACACACAATAACACCTGAATAACAAGGGAGGAATATGCCCGTGTTACCAGACATATTTTATTTTTTTTTATATCATCGCCACGCGGCGTAATTTTATTGGATTTGACTCTGAATGATTCTTTGCGTTAAGAGTCCTGACAGAATAATTTTCCAATAGTATATAACCTTAATAAAAAAAGGCATCATCTAATTCAACACTTCTTTAAACATTTAATCACAGGGGCATTCACATAGATATCACCCAATTCTTATCCAACATCAAAACTTTACTTTTTACATTTATACCACTCAAATCTTTCATAACAAATAAAAAAATACCACCATTTTAACTTTTACAAAGTTAAATAAACCTTTTCATGCACACTTAAAGGGGCATGTATGTAAAACAAAGTTTATGTATTAGATATGTAAATATATAGGCCGTGAGGGTTATGTAAGTAAATCTTTCTTAATTAAACCTCTCATTTTTTCCATTCAATCTCCGGTCCAATTTCCAAGACCTTAATTTATAAGCAAACAGAAACAGAAAAACAATACATAACAAACAATATACCAAAGAGGGAAAATTTTGAATTCATTCTAAAGGTCTAAATGGCATGAAAGACAACAAATTGCACTGATGACGAAATGGGAATAATATGATAATAATAACATATCAAATCATAAATCAAGAACACAATTAATTCTTAAATAATTGGAAGGATAAGATGCGAGCTTACATTATTACTGATCTTCCTGCTGCGATAATAGAACATATCCAAAAAATACTCAGAAAAGCAGACGCCGGCTAAATTTCCCATCAAGTAATCCTGCCGCTGCTCGTCCACACCGACAGGCTCAGTTTGTGGCCCCGTGAAAAGGACAGACAGGAGGTTCCATGGAGGAACTATTCGAGCCAACACTACACATAACCTGTATTAAGATTGAGGGATATTAGGATTTCAATGATTGCAGGAATATAAATACAAAAAAAATACTTGCATTCTTAATAGCTTAAATTTAGTTTTAAGAGAACAAACAACTTTTTGACACAATCGCACAAATTTCAATACAACTAACAACAACAAAGCCTTAATCCCACTACGTGGGGTCAGCTACATGAATCCTTTTTCTCCACTGCGTTCTATTTAGGGAATCATACGAATTTCAATAACTTGAAAGAAAAATATCTCAAGAAATAAGAAAATATCAAAGTAAAATAAGTTAAATTTAAATACCTGTAGACTAATTTCTAACAAAAATCCATTTTAATTTATAGTTAGAGAACACAAAGATTAAGAAGTTCTGGAAAAAACAAAACTTATACGGATTAAAAGCATAATAAACTTGTAGTTTTTTCCCCTCAAAGAATGGTTGATCCTTAGAAATTAGTATTAGGATAAATCAGAACTTCAATGTGATGCATTTGTGCTTATTTCGAGATTTTGAGCCATATGAATTAACAATCTGGATTTTTATTGGTCTGATTTTGATGACACAATCCTCGATTCTTAGCTTTTTCTCTTAAATGATTAAAAGTTTCATATTTAACATCTAATTTCTATTTAAATATTTTCTGTGTATTTAATCCTCTAACGACCTCAGCAAGTAGCTCATTCCTGCATTAAAACCAATAAAGAATTTTAAGACTCCCTTGAAAATGAGATGAGACCCAATTGGGTCTGTTAATTTCTTTCATAGAAATATGCTTAAGGTTGAAGATTTGGAGCTACAAAATGCCCAGGCAGGATACAGACGAGTACAAGGATCACTGATGGATCCACATTAACGGGTGTTTATGATTGGACTAGTAAAAATGAAAAATAAAATAGTTAAATTACATCATTCAGTTCATCCCTAATTAAATAATTTAATCTTAAACCATTTCCTTTCTCCAATTTAATGTCCAGCACAATTTCTAAAACCATATTTCCAACAAAACAAAAGGTTTAAATAAATAGAAACCAATGCATTCTTCTGACTTATTTAGAATGAAAGAACAAATTCTGGTACTGATGATGGAATGGACATAATATGATTATAATAACATATTAAATCATAAATCAGGACTATAATTAATTCTAAAATAAGAGAAAAAAAAAGATGTGAGCTTACCAACTTCATGTTCAAGACAAGATCACTGGTCTTCCTTCTGCAATGACAACAGATCCAAGATATACGCAGCCACGCAGACACCAGCCAGATTTCCCAATCCCACATCCTACGGCTGCTCTTCCGCTACATCAGGCGCATCCTCATCCGACGTCTGCAATTAATTGGGTTGGTTTGCAGAGTTGGAAGGGCTATAGCCGCCAATTTGGTAGGCAAAGATGAGGGGGAAGATGGGAGTTTATAGGAGGGGGTTTAGCTTAGGGCATGGCGGTGGATTCTGTAATCAATGCCAATGCTAGAAAAGGAACAAGATCATCACATATCTGCACGAACATTTGATAGCACAACCCTCGATTCTTCTTTTTTTTTTTAATTTATTATGGTTTTAATATTTAATATCTTATTTCTATTTAAATAATTTTCGTGTAGTTCATCCTCTATGGACCTTAGCAAGTAGCTCATTCCTGCATAAAAAACAATAAAGAATTCTAAGACTCGCTTGAAAATGAGACGAGACCCAACTGAGTCTGTTAATTTCTTTCACAATAAGATTCTTAAGATTAAAGACTTTGAGCTAAAAATGCTTAGGCGGTGGCTTAGCCATCTTTAAGGATATAGAATACGAGGATCAATGATGGATCCACATTAAGAGGTCTTGTTTATGATTGGATGACTAGAAACAATAAAAGAATAAAATAGTAGAAACAATTGAAAGTATCATATCTCAAAATTTTGAGATATGAACATATTCATTATATGCAAGAGTGAAACGTTATGAATTAGCCTATTGCATATTGAATTAGTAAAAATATAATTATTATAAAATTATTACATCAAAATTTTGTTTAATTCCACACGAATCCAAATGTACTAGACTTTGAACATAAGACCTTGGTTAGAACGGCAAAAAACACCATTTGGTCAAGTAAGCTGCACAAATAATAATCCAAAAGTACATAGCCTTAACAGAAATTACATCATCCAGTTCTTTCCTAACTAAATTATTTAATATTAAACTTTCCTTTCTCCCATTTAATGTCCATCACAAGTTCCAAAATCTTATTTCCACCAAAAAAAATGTTTAAATAAATAGAAACCAAAAACAATACGAAAACTTCAAATGCATTCTTCTGATTTACATAGCATGAAAGAACAATTTCTTGTACTTATGATGGAATAGACATAATATGATAATAATAACATATTAAATCATAAATAAAAAGTATAATTAATTCTAAAATAAGATCAGAGCGAAGATGCAAACTTACCGACCTCATGGTGAGCACATGATCACTGATCTTCCTTCTGCAATGACAAAACAGATCCGAGATACACTCAGCCACGCAGACACCAGCCGTAGGGCATGGCGGTGGATTCTGTAATCAATGCCAATACTATAAAGGTAACAAGATCAGTGCGTAGCTGCATGAAGATGGAACTGGGGAGCCAATACTGCCCATAGCCTGCATTTAGATGATAAATATTAGGATTTCATTACGGGGCACATGATTATTGGAACAATAATTAATAGTAAGATTTAAATACAAACCACTATCTTCATGTATTTACATATCTAACACCTAAAATACATTTCACATGCAACCAAATTGCCACTAAGGTTAATACTTGACAAAAAATTCATTGAAATCATTTTGAAAACTTAACTTCCATCTCATTAAAAGTTCTATATAAAAGGAAAATGAAAGAAGAAGAAGAGAAGAGGGCAATTTTAACGAATGAATACATTTTCACCATGATTTGAGTCAAAATTATCACATTCACATTATTTTAGGGAGATTTATCATATAGAAAAAGAAATTTTCCTTTTAAAACAACTATTTCCTATAAATTATTCTTTTTGTATTTAAGATGATAAGCAAAATCTTTTAATCTTATATCTTGTATAATATCAACTAATTTGAGGAAAAATGATTAAAAAAAAGTGAGCGGGTACAATCAAAAGCATAGAAATTAATATACCGAACAGGCTGAATTGTAGAAGATTAAACATCCTACAAGTTCATACTGAAATTAGTCAAGATTCTAAAAAAGTTGTAAAAAGGTATACTAAATTTTAAGATTAATGAGTCCACCAATTCATTAACAATAGGGTGATGCTCCTTTCCAAACTGCGATAAATTGGTCCAAGTGATTTCTCTCTACCTAAGCAATTCGGGCAAAATGATCTCCCTATATCCACCCATTAACGACATGTAAAATCATTAAATAAAATATAAATCAAATAATATCACATCCTACAGAATGAAAACCATAAAACCACCGAATTCATTGCTGGGCACAATTTTCAAAGCCTCGTTTCCACAAAATTAATGTATAACAGAAAACAAAAACAATATGAAATAAACTACATAATTGAAATAGGAAACTTCAATGCATTCTACAGATTTATAGCATAAATCATAACACATTATTGAATTAAACATGGAATGGGCATACTATGATAATAATAACATATTACATCAAAATAAAAGCAAAGAGAAGATGCGAGCTAACAGATTCCATGGCCAAGACAAAATCACTGATCTTCCTTAGCAATGACAGAACAGAACCAAGATAACTGCCAACCAGAAACCAGCCAAATATCCCAATCCTGTAAGCCTGCCGTCGCCCTTCTGGATCATCGAGCACTACCTTCTACAGCTGCAAATAACTCCATTGGGATGATCTGCAGTGTTGGAAAGCCAAGATTTTGGAGGGCAAAGATGAGGTGGAAGAGGTGGAGTTTATTGGAGGGTTTAGCTTAAGCCTTAGCAGTAGATTCTGTAATCAATATCAATGCTATTAAAGGAACAAGCTCAGTGTGAAAAGCCGAAAAGCCACAAAGGAGGTTCTGCTATGGCATAATTGGGGGTGCAGCACAGCACATAACCTGCATTAAGGTAAGAAATTATAGGATTTCAAAGCATAACTCATGATAGCAGAAGCATAGCAATAAAAAGAACACTTCTTTCATAAGGACAGTAGAGCATAAGCAGATTAAAAAAAAAGTATTAATGCATAAAGTGCAATTATTTGAATCAGATGAACAAAGACTTTGTTGTGAGGCGGGTGAGAATGATATAAGTTCAGGCTGATACTGGCTTGAAATTTGCTTTAACATGTATAGTCCAGCTTGAAATCAATTGTTTTTGCTTCATATATAAATAGATAGAACGATAAATATTATATTTTACAGTTTGACATAATTTTGAGCTAATTAAAACTAATCTATGGTGTGGTTTAGGATCAGATACTGTAAAAACTTTAGGGCATTTACATATATACCACACAATTCTTATATAATTACAAATCTAACAACTTAACTTTGATATTTACATACATAACATTCAAATCTTTGACATCATATCAAAAATATCAGTATCACTATCGCCTTATAAAAGTGAAAGACACATTTTCATGCATAGGTTTTAAAATACTAAGGTATTATAAATGTAAATATCAAACTTCAGGCGTTAGATATGTAAATGCATAAGAATTGTGTGGTATGCAATAATGGCACGATTAAATCATACTTAAAAATTCCAAAAATCAACTCAATTTTCAAGCTACACTAGAAAAAAAAATAATAGAAGACACTAGGAAGGAAAACGCCAGACTGAACTTTAGCTTGTGCAGAAGCTTAAATATTTAGGGGAAAAAAACATTTAAATCATTTCGAAGACTTAGCTTCCACGTCATTAAGAGCTTTATATGGGAGGAGAGAAAAGTTAGAAGTAAAAGAGAGAGAGAGAGGAGGGAAGTTTCAAGTCAGTACCATTGCTTCATAGATGAACGCTTCAGTAAAACTTTGTTTAATACAGAAATATATAAGAAACACCATGAATAAAAATAGATTATAAACTATAATAATGTCATCAATATCATATCAATCCTTCTCACCGTGTCTTTCCATTAGCAACACCATGATTGAAGTGGTTGGTGCAAGAAAAAGTATATAGACATCAAAGTTTCTTTCTAAGTGGAAAGAATGCATTTGTTCCCATGCATTCACATGAGAATTATAACATAAACATTTATATAACTTTAACAGAACTACATGCCTACAAGTTAGAGAACATGATGAGTGAAAGAGGAGAAAAGAATGTCGAGATAAACAATGAATTTGTAGAGTAATTAAAGAATGAAGAAGATGGTACTTATCAATAACTTCTTATGCTTAAAGTACTAGGGTATTGGGTATTTTTCTTCCATTCTCCATTCTTAGAGCCGGCTAAGACTTCAGAAGGGTAAAAACACTACAAGGAAATATCATCTAAACCAATACTACCTAGAAACCACAATAGTTAATAATGTCAATTAAAACCAAAACAGTGTATCAATTTAGAAGACAACAGCAAGTAGTACCCACAGAATACAGTAGCTAAGGACTTGTTACTTGCTAGGGATCACCTTTGTTTTCTGTTTTTGTTTTTGATTGTGCTTATATTTTCAAAATATGTTTGATTGGTGCATATTTTACATGTTTTTATCTTTTATTTTCAAAAACAAATTATCTTGTTTTTAAAAATATTCAAAAATCTAAAAGTTATATGAGTAATTTAGGGGCCATTTGGGATCACTTCTGCTTTCTGTTTTCTATTTTTTGTTTTTATTTTTGTTTCATTAATACTATCACTTGAAACAAAATATGTTTGGTAGGTTTGATTAAGAAATAGTTGTTTTTTAAAACACTCAAATAACCTAAATGTTGTAAAATAGTAAAATTGATCCCAAACAAACCCTTAAAAACAATTAAAAAGTTATAACATACCAAACATCTTTATTTTCAAGTAAAAACATTAATAAAATAAAACAAACAAATAAAAAATGAAAAACAGAAATGAAAAGTGATACCACAAGCACCCAAACAATTAAAGAAATGAATGTAGAGACTACACACGCTGCCAAACCAGGAGAGATTTCACCGCCATCACTGATTCCAGCATAGAGAGGTAAATAGTACCCAAATATAGGATAAGGAAAGCTGGAGGAGGGCAAGACCGGGGACCAATTTGGATCAATAAGAAACAAATTACCAAACCAGAAAAAGCTTAACTGAACACATTTTGAGAGAAGTAACAAGCGTGTGAACGTGCACACAATATATTCTCTCGCAACGTAAGTACAGCATTGTTGAAAAAGAGCCATTCTAGTACACTTACTAAAACAAATATAAATCATACATTTCACCAAGAGGATTATAAGTAACAGCATGCAAGATAAATTAAAAAAAATAATATCAAGAAAGACAAACTTTAATGTATTCTCTAGGTTTACATAGCACAGATATGATGCATTCTTCTATTATTCTAATAACAATGGAATGAAACAATAAAACATAACGTATTACATGATAATTCAAGAGTATAATTAACGCTTACATAATAACAAAAACAAGACAGGAACTTACTGACTTCATTGAGATGACATAATTCTTTGATTGCAAGCAGAGCAAAGCATTTTTCTTAGTGATGACCAAAAAGATCCAAGAAATACTCTAGCATGCAGGCACAAGCCAACTTTCCCATCCTGTAAACTCAGGCTAATCCCAATCATCCAGCTAAAACTGGGGGTTTTTGAAAGCGACCAAAGACAGCTCATCGCACATCATTTTCTCATAAGATGAGGTGGAGGAAGAAGAGTTTACAGGAAGGTTTAGCCATGGCAAGGCGGTGGATTCTGAAAACAAGGTCAATGCTACAAAGGAAGGCAACTCAATGCGCAGCTGCACCACCACAATCATAACATGACATTAGAGAAAAAGTTCCTCCCTGAAGGTAGCAAGAAAAAAAGTAAAACGTGGAAAGTCTATGTGCGATAAACCTCGCAAGGAAAAAATAAACGAAAACAAATCTGGCGACTCCGCTGGGGATCGAACCCAGAATCTCTGGTTTTGGGTAGTCTATGTAGATACTTCTTTCGCGGATATTGGTTTAAGGTGCCTCTACCCGATCTTGTTTGGGACAAGCTGGTTCCGCATGATATTGGTTTAAGGAACTCATAACATATTAGGTGTATTATTTTAGTCTATGTAGATACTTCTTTCGCGGATATTGGTTTAAGGTGCCTCTACCCGATCTTGTTTGGGACAAGCTGGTTTCGCGGATATTGGTTTAAGGTGACTTATCTCTGGTTCCGCATGTGCGAAACGCCAAAACAAATCTATCATTCATATGATTCGGGAGGGAGATTTATTTGAATGGGGCAAGTATACGATGATTGACAAGCTGACGACTCCTTTTAAAATAAAAAAAGAGAAAAAATGAACGGAAACAAATCTGGCGACTCCGCTGGGGAAGAGTCTCTCTCTCCATACTTGGAGTTTCGTTTTTTTGGGGTTATAGCCTCTCTCCATACTAGGAGTTTCGCTCATATTATCGTGACCTGGTTCTCTTCCTTCGAGTCATAGTTGAGCCTTTTGTGAGACCTTGGTTTTCAGAAGATCATAGAGGGCACAGAGAACACCCGGATTGAGCAAATTCAACATATGATGAAGAAGAATCAGATTGTATGGAAGAAAACATTGGTTTATATAGGAGGTTAATGCTTTAAATAACACAAAATGACTTCAATCTTTTTGAAGAGGTTTATGTTCATTTCATTAAGAGTTTCACCTGAGAAAAGAGAGAAAGAGAACAAAAGAAAAAAGTGGGTAGCATCAAGAAAATAAAACACTAGTTGGGCCATTTCACCATAATTTGAGCACAGGTGGAGGCTTCTAGGAAAAATATAGCTTCTACATGAAAATAAATATTTAATGAACTAAAATTATCATATTCACAAAATTTTGGGAAAATTTATCATATGGAAAGAAAAGTCTCCTTTCAACCAGAACTAATCCCTTTGAATTAACATAATCTCCTCTATTTCCAATGACAAGAAAAATTTTTGTGGCCTTTTGCATGACGCTCTTTATGCTTACATATAATTTAACAATAACATAAGATCCGAGTAACATCAAAAAGTGGTTTAAATTTAGTGAAGAAATGCAATTCATAGACCAAAAAAATGATAATTAATGACAAGCCAATCAAACAATCCTTTGATTTCATGTTGAAATTGGTTGAGATTGTAAATGGTACTAAAGATGCACATAACAAATTATAAGGTTTCAAACACAACATGTATTACAAGAAAAAAATAAGCTCACCAACATCATACCCAATAAACTGATGATCAAAGTCATCTCTGCTGTTTCATCCACAGCAAGCCCCCGAATGACAAAATCCAACTTCATAAGATTTTGAAATTTGTTTGTCACCATCATGATATAATGGCAAAGGAACATCCAGTTAGAATTAACGATTAAAATATATATTGCTAATACTGCCCTTGGGTGTAAGAGGCACTTGTAGGAAACAAATCAATGGATGTTAAAGGTGATGATTAATGCTTATAATGAATAAAATATTAACATGTTGACAAAAAGTTATCACAATCATAGATTAAAATTGTGTAAACTAATACGTGTCTCAAACTGAGATGTAACAAAAGGGGCACTGTTATCAGAAATAGCATGCAGTAAAAGAAGAACTTGAGGAGAATCAGTGCATGATAATGGGATTGATAATGTACGCATCTTAAGATTCACATATGTGCATCAAAATCCAGATCATAGGAATTGTGGTATGTATGTAAAAATTGAATTTTGAGTTAGATATGTCAATACATAGGAATTGAGCAGTCCATATGTAAATCCTCCTAGAAGAAAAATAAATATTAAAAAAAAACTGAAAAAAATCATTATAGAACTTGCCATACATCATAGAAAAAAATACTACTTTTTCCTCTTTTTACCTTGAAAGTATTTTGAGTGAGAAAATAGACCGACTTCAATAGATTGATAATTGAATAAACTTGCATGCACTAAATTACAGATTATTGGCATAATCATGATATACATGAAAGACAGTTTATTTGATTCACACTTTTCCTTGAAATTGAGATGCTTGTCAATAAGAAAGGTATAGACTATAGATATACTGGAAAATACAAGGAAGAGCTATTCTTCAAATCATTTGAGTCCATTCAATAAGTTCAGTTATAAGTATATACACTAACTAACCAATAACAAAAATGGTCATTAGAATTTAGAAGCAGCAGGCATATGAGGGCAATAGCAAAGCATGGGTAATAATATTAATGATTTATTTACATACATGCCAACAATTCTTATGTATTTACATTTTCAAAAGTAAAACACACCATTTCATGCATAAGGAAGGTGGCATGCATGTAAAAATCCAAGTTTATGTGTTAGATATGTAAATACCAAAAAATTGAGTGGTATGAATATAAATTTTCCTAAAATTAAGACATAAATAAGTCATTGGGGCAGCATTAAATTCGAAGACCTAAACAAGACAAACTCATTCATAATCCACATGCTCAACACACATAGAACGGAGAAACAGGTCATAAAGCTGAAATAAAAAGTTAAACTAGCAATGAGATGGCATCCATTTAAAGACTACATAGTTTTCATCCTTCATGGGTTGTTTGGTTGGAGATTACACAGATTTATGCAAAATTCTTTCAAACATTTTTTTAGCCACATAAAATCTTGAATTTAATCAAACTTGGGGGAAATAAGATTTAAAATAATAGCAACACTTCTCATCACTGCGTATCTATATCATTTCAACAACTACTGAGTATTTAGCACAATCTGAGTATTTGAGTTCATACATCATAGAAAAAGGAACAGTTTTATCCCAAGATTGACTAAGTTGGGATTTACAAATCCTGTTTGTGGCCAAACAGCACCAAAATAGTATAAGAATCAAACTTTAATTTAATAAGTTGGAATTTACAAATCCTGCATGTAGCCAAACAGCCCGGATAATTTCAAGAGAAACAAAAATTATTTGGTTAGCCCTAAAACAGAATAGAGATCTTGAATGATAAAAATGAACTCACCAGCTCCATGTCCACGATGATAATTCCCTCATCCACAAGCCTAGCCAAGCAAGCCAGCTCATCTAAACATTTAGAAATACACTAGAAAAAATAAATTAGAGAAAGAAAAAAAATCAGGTTTTTGATTTTCTAGATCTAATCCTGCTTGCCCCTTGTTTTCTTGTGCAATGTCTTCCTTTGGACACTTTTTTCTCTTTTCCCTACTTGGTCTCTCATCACTCTCTTTTACACACTCTCACAATTACATTCCACACTATATCACTTCCTTTTATTAGCACTGTGTTTCCACTTCACATACTATCATCAATACTAGTATGCCCACTTAATAACTCGAAAACCACCAAAATAACTCCCCATGTAAACTCTAAAACTATTTTGAAACTAATTTGTTACGAAAATCACACTATGGTATTGATTAGATGGTGTTGCAATACTATGGATGGTGCTACATCGCTTAGCTATTGCTTTATGGAATCGAGATCTTTATATTTTTCTCCAAAATTTAGGTCCTTATAGTGTTGAGGCACTCCGAACTATAGCACTAAGGTGCCAAACTCTTTATCTTCAACCAATTGCCCTCTCATATGCATTTTGGTATTGCAAACCAACTCTATTTCTCCTCATAATAGAGCTAGAGGATTCCTTTGATACTTTTAATGTAGGGATAACCCTTGAAAGTCAATCTAATGTTCCGGGAATCATCCATGTCATACTTTCTTCAAAATCCTTATCTTAAAGTGAAAAGTTTCTAATTATTCATCATGTTTATTAAATCTTATCAATTATTTTGGTCTATTTACAAAATTCATCCTTTCTAATTTATAATATGATTCAGGTTCATTACACCATCAAGGATATTGAATTCAAAATTTTGAGTGAATCACGCTATCCAAAAAGCTCGTGTTCGGCTCGTTCGCTAAGTTAACGAACCGAACACGAATGAAGATTTGTTCGTTCCTGTTTGACTAGTTTATATATATATATATATATATATATATATATATATATTATTAGTTTCAAAATAGCTCAATAAAAACGAGCGTATTTTCTGTCCAGACTCCTGACGTAGGTCTATGTGCGGCGTAGGTTATTCCTAAGTCATTTTCAGGTTATTTTTTTGTTATTTTCAATAATCCTGAAATAACCCAGAAATAACTTGCGGCCTTTATTTTTAGGTTATTTTTTGGTTATTTCTATGATATTTCGATATTATTGAAAATAATCTCGAAATAATTTGAAAATAACTCAGAAATAACTTCAACGGCACGTAAAGCTACGTCACCACTCCGCACAGAAAATTTTTTGAAGAAAAACAAGTGAGTGAGATATCAATAGAAAAGCCTTGGAAACTTGCTTGGAACATTTACATACATACCACCCAACTCTTATTAATTTGCAGATCTCACCCGGAAGTTGCTACTTTATCAACATTTACATAAATACCAAGTAAATTTTATTTATTTACATATCTAACAGCTAAACT
>NW_018164666.1:0-1072 GCF_001263595.1 Phalaenopsis equestris
AATTTGGAGGTGCCTCGGGGCAAAAGGCCAAGTTGGGCATTTCAAATAGAATTGGATAGATATCCATTCTAAATGAACTATGGATCAATGAAATCCCCATTTTGGGCTCTCATGTATTAATCTTAATTAGTGTATTGTGAAGATATAGTAAGGGTATAATGTACCTTAGCTTCAAATCAACACCCAGGGTCAATCCTAAGGCCAAGTAGCCCTATAGGAACTTTTCTTGAGCTTCCCTCATAATGATCTTACCTACCAAATATTAGAGGTTAGAACCAATATGTGGAACTTCAAGTTGAGTAAAGAGAATAATTTTGAGTTTCTAATGGTGAGGGTACCCTTTCTAATTTTCTAAGACTAGTCTATAGGAAAGTCTTATGGCTAGACCTAGGCTACTAAAGAAGTTTCTAGACCTCAACCAAAAGTGAGGTCAACAGTAACCTATAAACTTTTTTTTTTTTCCAAATAAAAATCAACAAATTCTAATGCATTACATATCTAGCACCTAAACTTCACATTCAACGTCAAAAAAACATATACTTCCACTGCATTACAAATCTAACACCCAAATTTCATCTTTTAAATGGGTATATTAGAAAAATCCAAAAATCATCAGAAAGGAAAACTCACCAAGAAAAAAAAATACCTAGGAGATGTAGAGGGGGATTTCGCGCCTAAGTCGCGAAATTGCCGGTGGGAGTTGGCCGGAGATGCTGGAAGCAAGCGTTGGAGAGTGAGGAGTGCTGGCGGTGTCGAGCTGCTATGACGGTATTAGTGAGGAGGAAAAAAATAGAGTGAATGGGGCCTTGGGCTCGGTGGAGATGATATTAGAGCATTAGCATCGACTTAGTCGGAAAATTCCGATGCTAGTCGGACAAATCTCAACTGATCTCTAGAATAAATTGAGACAAAACCAGAAGAAACAGAGATTTAATGAAGTTTGACAATGAGCAGAGAAGTGAATTTCATTATTTTAGAGGAGTTCAGTAAATATCCAAAGAGTTATACATCATATATATATATATATATGTATGTATATGTATGTATATATATGTATGTATATGTATGTATA
>NW_018164666.1:1926-23936 GCF_001263595.1 Phalaenopsis equestris
ATATATATATATATATATATATGTATATATACATACATATACATACATATATATACATACATATATATATAGATAGATAAAACACTATAGATAAAATTACCAACACGCCTTGCTCCCTCTAACCCACTAAATTCCAATAAACACCTCTTCAATTCCAAGAGACACTACTCTTCATTCCAAAAGACACACTTCTTCAATTCCAAGAGACTTCAAATTCTGATATATGTGTCATGCCAAACATATATATATATATATATATATATAACTCAATTTTAAGTCTAACATATTAAATTAAGTTGAATCTAAATCTAAATGAACAAATTTAAATCTAAACTAATCTATACTTACATAAAATCTAACATCAACTGAAACCAACTCAAATCAAACCTAAACTTAATTCAAATTAATCTAAAACTAAATTAGAAAATCTTAAATCAAATCTAAACCCAAATAGAATTCCTCCCATTAAGCTCTCTCCCCCAATTGGAGTTCCTCCCAGCTTCCCTAAGCCAAGACGAACTCATATCCACAAACTTCATTCTTTCTTGTGCTCCGGCAAGCTGCCGCGGCCAGCTCCGACAAAACAGTGCACGATGGTGGTCTACTGAGCAGCCCAAACCTCCTCAGCTCTTGCTGACTGAAGCACACCAACAACTTGAGCAGTTTAGTGATTCTTCAAATTAGTTTATTTAATTATTATTAATTGTTTTTTTTTTCAGAAAATAAGTTCCTGAAATACTACCTAAAAATAATAATTGATTTACTTTTAAAAATACAGAATATAAATTTTAAATATTTTGTAAATTTTATAGATTAAAATTCTAAGTTCCAAACTCACCAAGTTGAATTTACACCATTCAATATGGAGGTAACATTTAACCACACAATCTTAGGAAAAATTATTGCATACGGACACCGCGTGCAGAGATGCCTACGGTGCACGATCTACACCGTAGATCACGGTGATTTACGGTGATGATGTATTCCAGTGAGCCCCACTTAAACTTTTTTTATTTTTTATTTTTTTTAAAAAAAATTTTGATTGCATCCTCACCATAGATCACCGTGATCTACGGTGTAGATCGGACACCGCATACATCTTTACATGCGGTGTCCGTATGCAATAATTTTTCCAATCTTAGCTTGCTCCATCGAATAATTCTTCCTAAATTTAATATTCAAAAGGAGTTTAAGTAACAATTTAATTATAACGTTGTCATTAGATGAAAAAAAAATAATTGGATATATATGGGTGATTATTTATAACTCATTATTTTAGAAATAAAGCTATCTTTACTGATTTTCATTTTCATTATTAATAAAAAAGGACGGAATTAAATTTCTTCCAAATTTGAAAATAAATATATTAATAATTTTCATTAAAAAAAAATAGAATGGGTTAATATAAATTTTAACACACTTCATTGAATAATTCTTCATAAATAATTAGAATGGCAGCTAATATGTTAAGAAAAAAATTAAGTAATAATCCAATTATGATGTTGTTATTAGACCAAAAAAAAAGAATCTGCTATAGAAAACATAAAAAAATTGGATATATACACTACAGAAAAGCTGTATTTTAGAGTCAATATCAGTGCGCCGGACATTAGATCAATGCAAAATTAGCGTCATATTTGAGTTCATTTTTTTGTCGAGCACGATCACATTGTCTAATGGTGTTATGTCTATATATTTCTCCTAATGGGCTGGATATTCACCAAGGTGGAGATTTGTTAGATATGACTAATATACCAAAATTTGGAGTCTCTTGGAATTGAAGATGTGTATCTCCTGAAATGAAGAGGAGTGTCTATTGGAATTGAAGAGGTGTCTCTTGGAATTTAGTGAGTTGGGGGGAGCGAGGGTGTGTTGGTAATTTTATATGTAGATTTTTTATCTATATATATGATGTGTAACCCTATGGGTATGAATTGAACTCCTCTGTAATATTGAATTTGTCTCTCTGCACCCGAAGACGTAGACATCTTTGCCGAACCTCGTTGAATCTCTGTGTTCTTCTGAATTTGTGTGGATTCTTGTTTTTCTTTGTCCTAATTTATCAACAATTGGTATCAGATCACAAACAAGAAAAAGTTTGGCACAGGGGATTTGACGAACTGCGAGTCGCGGAGGGCTTCGCTGAAATACAGTTCGCGACACACGGCAGGAGTTCGGAATTTGACTTCGATGAAGGTTTTCGACCAGGTTGGAGGCAGTTTCGATTTCGGCCCAGAGGAAGACACTTCAACCATTCGAGCGCAGAGGAGTTTAGTGTTCGACATTCGCGACAGGCATATTGTTCGGCATTCGATTCACAGAGGAATCACAAGGCATAGAGGAGTTCGCGAGTTCGGTTTCGCGATAGTGAATCGTCACAGCAGTTCGTGAGTCGCGTGCAAGGAGGAGTTCCCGCTGCTAGAGGAGTTCGCGAATTGTGGGAAGGAGCGGTTTGCATCATCCAGATGAAAGAGTTCGCAAATTTTGTGAATTGTTCGCAAGGCAGATGGGCTCGCGGGAACGAACAGGTGCTAAGCAGTTTAGATAAAGGTCTGCGGCAGTTCAACAATTTCTGCTTCAAGAGTTCGCGGTAGAGGCAACGGGTTCACACGACTAGCAGAGGCGAGAGGGCTTCTTCTGTGACAGGAGGAACTCGGCCAGCGAGGAGTTCGCAAGTTCGTTTTGTGAACAGAGGAGTTCATCCAACGAAGTTCGCAAATTTGTCGCAGAAGGATTTGCGACAAGTGGAGTTCGGCAGGGTGCAGGAAAAGTGAGCAGGTGCGACTATTCGCAAACAGTGGTTTCGCAGAGGTATTTCGCGATGTGTTTTGCGAATAGACCAAGTATTTCGACTTGCAAGACAACAGTTTAGCCGTGGTGTTGACACAAACAAGAAAAATGCTTCGTGTAAAAAATTTGATTCATGAATCACAGCAGAATTGCAGGAAAATTGCTGCGATTGACAGAAAAAATTTCAGGTTTTTTTGAATTTATTTGCGGTGTGTTTTTGTTTCGACACAAGACGAGAAAAGTTTGCTGCAGGATTAATTTCAAATAGCAATGTCTGGTGCAAAATTCGAGATAGTGAAGTTCGATGGAACTTGAAACTTCGAATTGTGACAAACAATGGTGAAAGATTTGTTGGTAAGAATTGCAACTATGAGTGGCAAGTACCATACACTTATGTCTGACAGATGAGATTATGTATCATGTTGTGAATCTGAAATCTCCAGGAGAAGTATGGAAAAAATTGAAATCTCGGTTTATGTCCAAATCTCTGACGAATAAACTATATCTAAAGCAAAGATTGTATGGGTTGAAGATGCAGACAGACACTGATCTGACACAACATTTGAATGTCTTTAATAAAATAATTACAGATCTGGCATGTCTTGATGTGAGTATTAAGGATGTAGATCGAACAATGATTATGTTGTGTTCATTGTCTTCCTCCTATGAACATCTGGTGACTACTCTTATATATGGGAAATAAGGAAATAAACAATCAAAATTGAACAATCAAAATTGATGAGATTACTGCAATATTGTTGGATCAAAACCATCGGAAGCAGAAAGGAAATCTCTTATGGTAATTGTTTATATGCTAAGGGTAATTTGGATCGTGTAAGGAAGGAGGAGAAGGAGAGCTCTGGAATGCAAAATTCTAGGTCAAAGTTATAAAGGCAGAAAGACAATTCATTGCTGCAAGTGCAAGGAGTCGGGACATATGAAGAGAGATTATTTAAAGCTCATGAAGTTTTAAAGCTCATGAAGTAGTTTAATGAAAAACATGATATATCTTCCAAATCCATGAATATGATGCAGAGTGTCATTACAGATTAAAGTAATGGTGATGTACTTTCAGTTACAACAACCCAGTTTCATGATGCATGGATTCTTGATTCAGAATGCTCTTATCACATAACACCTAACAGCAAATTGTTTACTTCGTACAGGTTATCTGATTCTAATTCAGTTTATTTGGGTGATGATATATGTTACAATATTGGTGGTATTTATAAAGTCAGAAATAAGATGTATGATGACACTGTCAGAACATTATGTAATGTAAGGCATATTCTAGATTTGAAGAAGAATTTAATTTACTTATGCACTTTACAAAAAAAAATTGTTTTATTCCTAAGACAAATGAGGATAGAGAAAGCATTAGAATTGTTAAAGGTGCATTGACTGTGATGAAAGGAAAAATCACTGCATGTAATTTCTATAAACATTTGGGGAGTACAGCTGTAGATGAAGTTCGCTATATTGAATCATATGATGAAATTGCAACAGATATGTTGTCCAAGTCAGATACTATCAACAAGTTCTTACATTGTTTGAACTTGTTGAATATTTGCAATTGTTAGACAATATGGTTGCCCAACCCACTTCGGTGTAAGAAACTTCATAATGTTTTTTATTTCTCCTTGACACACCAAAAATATGTTGGATTTTTCATATGTATTTTTAGTCATTTTTGGTGATATTGCACTTTAAATGATATTGCACTTTAAAGGAAGGATATTGCACTTTAAAGGAAGATATTTATCATGTTTTGTTGCAGGTGTGATGATTTAAGGCATTTCGAGCAAAAGAAAGCAAAAAGGAACGAATTTGGAGTGAAAAGATGCAAGTTAGACAAATTTGCCTACTGGCGCCGACGACGCTCGATGTCTGTTTGAGCCCAAATTCAATGTATTTGGACGGATTTTGGAGGGTTGCTCAAGGAATCTCTTAGGAAATTTGTTCTAAAAAAATTTAAAGTGTTTTTGGCGCCCTAGTTTGGTGGTGTGAGTCTTGTGGGAAGTGTTTTGTCTTGTTTGGAGAGTGTTATGAGACTCATGAGCTAGGGTTTGTAAGAGTGTTATGAAGGATTCCTCTCTAAGGAGTGTAGGAGGAGAAGGAGAATGAGAGATTGCTTCTTCCTTACTTATCTAAAGAGAGAATTGTGTTGTTGTAAAGGGAGGAGAATTCAAAGGAATTTCAAGGGATTTGCTTGGGGATCAAATTGAGATAAGTTGTATTTACTTCTTATAGTTTGTATGACATTACTTTTATATATATGTATATGTCTTTTCACATTTACATGCACATTTGTATATATTATTAGATATTGTCGATATATGACACACACATATATTCTATAAAATAAGTTAAGATTGTGTGGCTAAATGTCATCTTCTTCATATTATGTGGTTCAAATTCAGAAGTGATAAGTTTGGAATTTAGAATTTTGTTCTGTAAAGTTTACGAAATATTCAAAATTTATTATCTATATTTTTAAAAGTAAATCAATTTTTTTTATAAAAAAAAACTATTACTAATTTCATGAACTAATGCCTTGAAAATAAAATAAAATAAGAATAAGGAAATAAACAAAAACAATCCCAAAGTTGCAAGTTATTGGCTCATTTTTATTGTTGAACTGTAAAAGCAGAAAAAAAAAAAAGGAAAAAAACTTATTTTTATTGAATTGCAATTAAAAAAGGTGAAAATTTCAGCCTTTGAGTAATACTAATTAACTTAAATTAAATAGTATTTCAACAGATGGAACATTTGTGTCCCAATCTATCATCCAGGTGTAAGAATAAAAGTCATATATTTCAACCTAGTTATTATATATATACATAAATATATTTAGTATAAATGAACGGCACGCGAAAGTAGCAGCAAGCATGGCTCCTCCTCCATCGCCCTCCCCCAACGTCCTCCTCCTCCTCCTCTTCACT
This sequence comes from Phalaenopsis equestris, assembly GCF_001263595.1. Lineage (NCBI taxonomy): Eukaryota > Viridiplantae > Streptophyta > Magnoliopsida > Asparagales > Orchidaceae > Phalaenopsis > Phalaenopsis equestris. Next base: position 7,659 of record NW_018164666.1, read on the forward strand.
GCAAACTTAATACCTACGAGCCTTCCATCCACAACTCAGGGCAACATCTATTTGCTGCAGACACAATTTATGCCTGCAGGATTCAGCATCAACTACCAAGGCCGGTACATATTCGAAATGCGGAGAGACTGTAACGCCTATTTTAGAGACACCACGCTTCCAAATCCAATCTGGCAGACGAATATAAATTATAATGGAGCAAAAGATCGTTGCCGTCTGAAAATACGAAGGAATTGTAAGATAGTCATTTTGTCAGATTTTCGTGGAACAGAGCTCTGGTGGAGTGACTCCCAGCAGGCGGTCGACACGGCTTGTTTCATCCAAGTTACAGAAAACCTCGTCCTCTACAAAGCCGACCGAACCATGCTTTGGGTAAACGGGAACAAAGCTGGCACGGTAAATTTTACGGGTGCAAATTCACGTCTATGATGTATGTTTGTGTGTGCGTGCTTACGTGTGTATCTTATATAAATGAAGTTATGATGATGTGACCATCTCATTTACTCTTGTTCTAAAATAGGTTTATCATACATAAATCAAGTTATGATGTTGTTTTCTTTATCAAGTTGTAAGGCATGTGTGTCATTATAAATGAGAAGGATAGATCATATATATGAAAGGCTTCTAGCTTGTGATTAGCTTATGGAAAATTTAAGGAAACTATTAAGAGCAAATGTCTTTTTCTTCCATTTTGACAGACATTCATTGCCAATGTTAAAAATTAAATTGATTACTACTTCTTAGCAGCATGAAAGATTTAATGACATCTTTAGTGCCCTAATGACCAAAGAGAATTGTTCTAGATTATGTTTTAGATCTAAAACAACAAACCTATGTTGACATAATTTAATGATCTTTTTAATGATTGATATGCATTCATGATAATGTCTTATATTTAAAGATATGTTCAATGATTGGCACCAATTTTTATGTGTTAGGACAACTTATTTTGGGCAAAATAAAAGGTAATATATTTCTCACATGCTAATTATAGATAAGCATATTTTTATCCAATCACATGTCATTAATGTAACGAAAACACAAGTACACAATTAAATAAATTTAACATTGCATTACTCTCTTAACCTCACCTCTAAATAGTTTCCAAATAGAATAGGTTAACCAGTACATCCCTAGATCTAGTATGAGTTTATTTTTAAAAAATTTCTATTATGTTGATTAAAATACTCATTTTATTTTGATTTAATTCTTCATGTCATTTTATATTAAGCATATTCTTTTATTGATCAGAAACATTTTTTTTAATAAATCAAAGTAATTTATTTTGTGCATTAAAAACTTAGTAGAATAATATATTACACCACACAAATTTTTGAAAATCTTATTTAGGTAATTGAATATGATATTAAGAATATTATACTATACTAATAAGTACAAAAGAATATTTTATAATGGAGTCAATCACTTAATAATTAAGGACCTCAAAATTGATGGGTCTATATAAACTAAAGAAATCTCTCTTATATAATCACGGTTATGATAGTGTTTATTTTAATATTGGTTTTAAGTAATTTGATTCCTCTATAGTTAATTACATCATGGATGTGCCCATCTCCTAAAAATATTCTCAATTAAAAAAAAAGCTCATTTAATTCCGAACGTTGGCTCATTAACAAATGTAGGAAAAGGACATTATACCCTCTATTGAAGTCTGAGGAAGATTAAATGCAGCTTTCAGCTTGCATATCATTCCCTCTATAATTTCTTTATAAGAAAATTGCATTATATTAAAGGCAATTTTCCCATAACTAATCATATAATAAATTGATAGAATCATAAAATAATTATATATATATATATATACACACTATTAGAATTTAATTTATCACTCGCATTTTAATAAACTTTTTTCTAATTATGACAGTGGCAGGATAATTAAAGAAAAATAATAATTACTTGTTCAAAATAATTGAGTCAGGATTTTCTCTCACTAATGTTTAGGAAAGAAAATGAGTGAGGAACCTCTGAACCAGTTTTTGATCAGTATGAATTTCAAATTTATTCAATTTATGATTACAATATGTTAATATAAAATTTGATTAATTAATTAATTATAATGTATTTATCACTTAATTAAGCTGACCTCGTTGTTATTCTTGACCATTTTCTCACATAAAATCTTGTAAAATAAATTTTTCTGATGCATGCTTACAAGCAAAAATACACGCATACACACGTGGAAAAAATTACTATGTGTGAGTCCGGATGCATCTATACTCTACGTGCACAACAATGTTATACATATGTTGTATGATAGTATACAATGATGCATATGTTATATATCAATACAATAATATTGTACACGGAGTCCGAATACAGCTTACAAATAGAAGAACACACATACACAATTAGCTATTTGTATGTCATGGAGACATTTCATTTGATAAAAAATATGTAATATTGGAGATTGTTGGCCATCTAACTAATGTTCTAAAATTTAAATCATATTTCAAGTATTTGATTTCGACTGATTTAGATTTGGATCGCATCATTTTTCATGTAATTAAAATCGGTTTGTCAATTTATTCTGCTCCACTATATATTTTTGAAATTAGATTTTCAATATTCTAAATGTAACTTTAAAAATTAATTAATTTAAGTGTGCATTTAAAATCATTCTTTGTTAAGTCTAGGTGTAGTTACATATAGACCACATGGAACTTTCTATTTACTAATTAACTGCTCTCTTTAATCTATTTTTCAGATTTTTACTTAAATATCAAACTTCATGATAGAACTGTGAACATATCGGTTTTATTTTTATCAAATTCTCAATAGTTTGATTGGGGAAACCATAAATACATCGATTCAGTAGTTAAAAAAAAATCACATAAATGATTATTTTGTAAATATTAGTATCTCAGAAAGGTCTGTATCTAATTATCCCTCTAATGATTTTTAAAAATTTTTTGTAATGAAGTAGAATGTTTGTGCATATACGAGACTTAGGCACTGTTTGGGGCAGTTGCAAGCTAATAGTAAGATGTTGCACAGAAGCTACTGCGGATAAGCTGATTGTTTGTTTGCTTTTGCAGTTTGAAAACCACTCTACTGTAGGTGTTTATGGACAAATAATCGTTTAGCCTCTGTATTGTAACATTGTTCGCAATAAATTATTAGATTAATATATTTTATACGCAAATATTCACTGCACACCACCACCTTCACGCCACACTAACACATCCACACGCCATACCACCACCTCCACACCGCTCACCAACACATCCACAAACCACACCACCACCTCCTCATCACACAACCACCCTACATCACCACCTCCACCCCACACCATCTCTCCTACACCACCAACTCCACTGGAATTGAAAATAACAATATGAAAATCAAGCTTTAAATTCCGGTTATTTCAGCGGTATACAAATCCAGCATGGAATTCTAGTGAAATGTCCAATAATAATAGAAATATACATCCAATTTTCCCACCGAACTTCCAGTGAAATTGAAAACAACAACATATAAAACCAACATGAAATTCCTACTGAACTTCAAAATTCATGTTTCCAGCTCATATTCAACACATATATAGCACCCAATATATTATTATTAAAAAATCCAACACTAATTTCCGTCTATTTTTAAAATTCACCACTGAAATATCAAAGTTTATAGAGACATATGAAATCCTCGCAGCATAAGCACCAAAAGAAATCGAACAGACTTCATACAGGGCACCCGAGGGATTACTAATAGGATGAGCACAAAAAAATCCAAAGATCACCACAAAGCTCAAATACAACCAACATTGCATGAAATACATAAACCAAAACCTGTATGGATGCAACATGAAGCATCAAAACCACATAACTGAACTTATCAAACCGAAAATCACCAAAATAGAGCAAACAAAGATGAAACCAACTAGCATAATGTGCATGCACACGCAGAGTAGAGAGAAAAAGTTGAAGAACAGAGAAGACAGGTAGAGGCGGGAATACCGCAGAGAGCCGGTCATGCGCACAACCACCAAGCCGAGCCGAAGAAGAGAGTGGAGATGGTAAGAGATAATACAAACCTCATCACGATAACCACCAGCCGAAACAAAGAGAAATACCAATCCGAATGACTTCCTCTCACACATAAGCACAACGTGTGTTAAGGAATGTGGAGACTCGGTCCACTTCCTTGAATCGACAACCTTGAAACTTATGGAAATTATTGAAGTTTATTTCCTTATGTAATCTGTTCCCTACTATAGTTTGTCGCTTCCCGTTTTCATTTAAAGCAGTTGCCTTTCTTGACAGAAAGAATTAAGGAAAGCTTAATTAATATTTCTTAATTAAGCTTTGCCTAGATTGATCTCCTGCCACCTAGTAGCCTGCAAAAGAAGTTCTCGCCTCCTCTTGCTACGGAGAAAAAGGAAAGGAATTTAATAGCTTGCCTTAATGGGTTTTTTTCTTTATATGGGTCATTAAGGCATAACTCCCTGCTTCTTATGGAATCACGAAATTAAGGGTTGCCAAAATAAGTTGGATATTGGGAATCTTTAAAAGGGGCAGGATGCTCGTTACGATAATTTTCTTCTCCTTTTGATTGTAATTGCTTTCGACGATCACTTACTGGAAGGAAAAAATTGAAGCTTATTCTCTTATTGTCCTTGCATATTTCTTCTTAGGCCACCTTAGTGGAAGGAAAAATCGGAAGCTTCTTCTCTTATTTTTCTTGCATATTTCTTCAGTGACCTTAAAAGGAGAGATAGAGAAAGAAGGAGAGGGAGAGATAGAGAGAGAGAGAATAGAGATTTTCTTTCTTGTAATTGTCGAATCGACGACGGTGTAATCCTCGAGTAATAAAATCTTTACAGCTCCGTGGATGTAGGCAATTTGTCGAACCACGTAAATCTATGTGTTTTCGCTGTGTTTTTTATTTTGTGAATTTCTCGGTCCAATTATTCGCTTTATTGCTGTAATTTTTCACAACAACTAGTATCAGAGTCAGGTTTCAAATCTAAGGAAGAACAATGGAAAGAGACGAAGTGATGACATCAGGGATCGAGAAGTTTAATGACACAGATTTTAGTTACTGGAGGATGCAAATAGAAGACTACATTTATGGGAAAAAACTTCACCTGCCGTTACTCGGAAAGAAGTTATAAAAGATGGACGAGACGGAATGGAATATGTTGGATCGACAGATTCTGGAGATTCTACAATAAACCCTGTCAAGATCCGTTGCCCACAACGTCATCAAGGAGAGGACTAATGCATATCTCATGAAGATTTTATCAGGTATGAATGAAAAGTCATCGACGAATAACAAGAAGCACTTTATGAAAAAGTTATTCAAATTAAAGATGGTGGAAGGGGTGTCTCTTGCTCTACACTTGAATGATTTTAATACTATCACAAATCAATTGTCGTATGTTGAAATTAATTTTGATAATGGGATACATGCGATGATATTGTTGGCTTCATTGCCAAATAGTTGGGAAGCCATGAGGATGATAATTAGGTAATCATGCAGGTAAATTTAAATTGAAATATGATTATATTTGTGATTTGATTTTGGTTGAGGAGGTATGCAGGAAAGATTTTGGTGAAACCACTTGTTTGAGTTCGACACTGAATGTTGATTCCGGAGGGAGATCACAGGACAGGAACTCAAATAAAAATGATCAAAATCAAAGTCTGATCAACAGACAATCTACTAAAATTGTGATAAAACTGACTACATAAAAAGGAACTACAGGAATCTCAAGAAGAAAGAGAATGATAGCGCTAATATTATAACTGAAGAAATATAATATGCACTATTGCTAGCAGTTCACAATTCTTTTGATGACTGGATACTGGATTCAGAGGCTTCCTTCCATACATCTTCCTGCCGAGAGTTGATATGAAACTATGTTGCAAGTGACTTTGAGAAGGTATATCTGGTTGATGGAACAACTTTGGACGTGGTGGGATGAGAGTCGTTGATATTGTGATTCCTAACAAAAGCAAATAGATTTTGCAAAATGTCAGGCTCATTTCAAAGTTGCAAAAAAACCTCATTTATGTTGGGCTGAGGGTGGTCATTCAGTAGTGTTCTCATATAACACCTGAAAGCTTATCAAATGAGCATTAGTACTGGCTCGATGTAAGAAAACTGACACACTATATATGACTATAAGTTTACTAAACACTGTTGTTGCAGAGAGCACGACAGATCTGTGGCATTGCAAGCTTGGTCACATGAGTCAGAGCTGTGAAGAAATCTTACTAGATGGAATATCAAACAAGTGAGAGCTGGCCATGAAGGAGGAGATGGATTCCCTGTCAGGGAATCAGACTTGGGAGCTGACAGAACTTTCACCAAGGAATATGACATTGCACAACAAGTGGGTGTACCAAGTGAAAACTGCGCTTAATGACTGTAAGAGATACATGATTGATCTTGCTGAAAAATGCTTTCAGCAGAGGCAAAATATTTCCCATGCAGTGGGAGTTGTCAGCAGATACATGAGTAACCCAGAAAGGAGCTTGAAAGTATAAGACTATTTTGACTCTGATATGTCGACTAAGGGTGTTACTTTTGAGAAACTGAAGTTGTGCTCGACTTCAGTTGATCGTTTAGCGTGAAGACAAGGAACTTTGAGTTGTAGAGGTTAATGATATCAAGTTTGAGGATAAGGTCGATGCAGTCAGTGTCCGAGTATCCAATTGAGAGAATTGTTAAGGAAGGTGGAGACCTCAACACTTATGGAAATTATTTAAATATATTTCCTTATGTAATTTCTTCTCTGCTATAGCTTGCCGCTTCCCATTTTCATTTAAAGCAGCTGCCTTTCTTGACAAGAAGAAGTAAAGAAAGTTTAATTAATATTGCTTAATTAAGCTTTACTCGTATTGATCTCCCGCCACCTGGTAGCCTGCAAAAGAAGTTCCCGCCTTCTGTTGCTACAGAGAAAAAGGAAAGGAATTTGATACCTCACCTTAATGGGCTTTTTTTTTTCTTTATATGAGCCATTAAGACATGATTTCATGCTTCTTCTGGAATCACGAATTTAAGGGTTGCCAAAATAAGCTGGATATTGGGAAGCTTTAAAAGGGGCAAGAAGCCCATCACGATAATTATCTTCTCCTTTTGAGTGTAATTGATTTCGGTGATCACTTAGTGAAAGGAAAAACCAAAGGCTTCTTCTCTTATTATCCTTGCATATTTCTTCTTAGGTGGCCTTAGAAGGAGAGATAGAGAGTGAAGGAGAGGGAGAGATAGAGAGAAAAAAATAGAGATTTTTTTCTTGTAATTGTCGAACCGACGACGGTGTAATCCTCGAGTAATAAAATTCTCCGTTGCTCCGTGAACGTAGACAATTTGGTTGAACTGCGTAAATCTGTGTGTTTCCGTATTGTTTTATATTTTACGAATTTGTCAATCCGATTTTTCGCTTTATTGCCGTAGTTTTTTTCACAACAGAGTGCACAAAATATCAAAATTTCAAGTGGAAAAGAAAATGGGAGAGGGAGAAGAATGTAAGAATCACCGGAACAACCATTTGCAAACTGAAAATAGCCAATCGTAAACAATGCATACCCACCAGAGCCACGACTTCACTGGAGAGAGATACTTAGAGCAGAAGAATCACAGGAGAGGGAGCAGGGTTGAAGGAGATGAGAAGTGGGGTCATAGGGAAATTGAACCTGCGGTCGAAACAGAAGAAAGGCAGGCTGCGAAATCGAACAACTACATTTTAACTAAGTTATTTTAAAAAAACTGCAAATGAAAACCAAATGCCAACCCTTAGTTTCCACATCTATAGGACATAATTCACACAATTCTTTTGTATTTTAAAATTTGATACTCAAAGGATACTTCAACATTTCTCCGTTTGAGATCTGATTCTCAAATGATACTTCAACATTTGTCCCGAACTTCCCATGATTCTGAGTTTATTTTTTATGACATGTTCCTTGAAAATTTCCATCGGTGCTGTTCACCCAATCCAATCGCAGTCTCCCTCACTTCTTTCTCACTGCTTTATGCTTTAGTCAGATCCATTCGTTGAAATCCTGTCGATTGATCGAAAAATCTCTGACCTTTGTTGTCTATTCGATCGTTTTCTGGCGTCGGGACTTTGCCCTATTCTTCATCTTCATTCATATTGTGCCCTCTTTTGAGTCTCTGCTTTGGAATTTTTGGGGTTTAGATGCTGTTTTGGTGATCTTTAACCTGAAACGGATGGCAGAGAGTTCGGAGAGGAAGAATGGCAGCTTTGCTAAAATGGGTTGGACAGAATCCAGGTGGGTTTTCCAGTATCAGGACGGATCTGGGGAGAGTGGAGCACAGAGTCGCTTCGACACGGAGGAAGAGGATGGCGAGGAGCACAAGCTGGTCCGTACAGATCCCATCATTGATCCTTTTGATGTCGAGGCGCTTGAGGTCTCAGGAGCCGAAAGGCCTGACTACGAGGTAGGATTACAAGCTTCTTGATCATATATATCATTCGGTTAATAATCGAAAGTAGTTAATTTTTATCAAGTTTTGACTGGTGGAGGGTAGGACTTTATAGTGATTCTAATGTTATTAATTACGTGTACTTGTTAGCATTCCTTGTGCTTTTTGCCCCAAATGGCACTTTTCTGGTACCCATTTCACTTAATTGCAGGAATTCAGTTTGGGTAGGAATATTATACTTGCTATTCAGACTCTTGGGGTGGTATTTGGGGATGTTGGAACTAGTCCTCTATACACTTTTGATGTTATGTTTTATAAATATCCTATTTCTAAGAAGGAAGACGTTCTTGGAGCACTCTCTCTAGTTCTATACACATTGATCATGATACCATTGGTGAAATATGCCTTGATTGTGCTGTGGGGCAATGATGATGGGGAAGGTATGGGTAAGAATGTGAAGAGCTTGCTCTATCTAGTATTCTTAAACTATTAGTCATAAATAAGAGATTTGTTATACTGCAATTTGTAGGGGGAACATTTGCCTTGTATTCATTTATATGCAGAAATGCAAAAGCCAATCTTCTTCCAAATCAGTTGCCTTCTGATGCTCGAATTTCAAGTTTCGGGTTGAAAGCTCCATCACCAGAGCTCGAGAGGTCCCTAAAACTTAAGGAACATCTTGAAACTTCTGTATTAATAAAAAAGCTACTGCTACTGCTGGTCCTCTTTGGTATTTCTATGGTGATAGCAGGAGGAGTTATCACACCCGCTATGTCAAGTCAGTTAATTTTTGTCCTCTTATATTGTTATTTTTAGTAAGTGGAACTTAGGTTGATGGCACTGAGCTTTTCTATCGTTTTTTATCTTTGATTGTCTTTGATTTACAGTTATGTCGGCTGTAAATGGACTCAAGTTTGGAATTAACAGCGTTGAACAAGGTGATTTTTGTTTCTATTTTTATTCAATCTACAAGGCTTAGGCGTATTTTAGCTTTATTAGTAACTCACTTATATTAGTGAGTACTTGTGGTTTCTTTTAAAAGTTTAATTATGTGGGGTAAATTTTGTTCCAGAAACAACCTTAATGCAACAGATAAATTACTTGTTGCAAAATAATGAGAAATTTAATTTGCTAATCTATAAATTCTTTTGGCAGAACAAAATACCCATCAAAAGATGTCTTTTTTTAATTTAACTTCTTTTTTCTTTTACTTTATTCAAGGGAATATAGAATTTTTACAAGGTTAATGTGTAGTGTTTAAAGCAATTGATTTAGCCAATGATAGTACTTCATAGGATTTGTGATACAACAAACTTATGCTACTTTATGATGTTTCAATTGTGAATTTTATTTTTTGAACTTTGAGGTTAGCAGCTTTTTCGTTTGTCACTGCATTCTGAATTATTTTGAAGTTTTGGAAACTTAGCATAATGCAGTTATCGGAAGTTCCTATATTTTTCTCATCCTCTGTGGGAATTTCATATCGTGCTTCAAGCAAAACCCTCACTTTCATAAGCACAACCTCTTTATCATGGACTCATATTTTGTTTGTAACATTGTCAAATGACATAGTTATAAAATCTGAGTAAGCATTTTAAAATATGTTATACATTAGGCTAAGTACTAAAGAACGATAAAATGATATATATATATATATATATATATTTGTATTGTGTCAAATTAGGAAACAAAGGAAATAGAGGAAGTTATTATTATCGAGGTGAAGAAAACTGTATAATCTTATTCATCGAGTAATGGTGCCTTTTTATAAGTATTCATAATAAGTGCAAAAGGCAAAATATTAAGAATAAATGTATTTAAGAAAGAATCAATATAAATCTTTAAATTTAAGTTGCACATTTTGATTTCTTTTGAAAGAGCTATTGAATCCCGTTGGATGATTCATTTAGACTCCTTTTACATTTCCACATAAAAGATAATTTTACATTATATTATTGCTCCAAATTTTGCCGCCAAAATAGATTAATATGTAAATAATATTCATTATGTCATAGTAGTCTATCCCATAGGATTTAGTATATTTTTTTGCTATTAACTTTATTTTATACCTTATTTGGAGCTCCATTTGCTTTATATTTTAATGAGTAAATTAACTTATATCCTATAATTTTTTTCCCCTTTTGGTTGCTCAACTATCTCCCATGTGTGATTGCTTTTCAAGGCATTCATCACTTCTCTCATGTCATTTTTCCATTTCTTATTTACGACAACAAGAAGAAGCTTTTATCTCACTAAGTGGGGCCAACTACATGAATTATTATTCTCCATTGTGTTCTGTTAAGTTTCATTTTTTCATTTAATTCTAATAAATTAAGATTATTTTATATACAACTTGCTCAAGTTTTTGTAAATCCACATCTACCTTTTTTAACATAAGCCAAATCTAAAACATCTACACTCCTAATTGGGTTATCAGATGGTCGACGTTTAATGAGACCAAACTATCTAAGGAGACCTTCTCTAATCTTGTCTGTCACTAGATCTACTCCAATCCTTTCGCAGATATATTTGTTTCACATTTTGTCTTTAAGTGTAAAGACACTCATCCACCTGAGCATTCTTATCTCAACAAAACTTAACTTAATTTTATGCTTCTCTTTTATAGGCCAAAATTTTGCACCATAAAACATTGCAAGTTTCACCACTATCTTATAAATTTTCCTTTAAGACTAAGCGGTACTGTTTTATCACACAATAGGCCTGATGCATTCCTCCACTTCAACCATCCAACTTGAATTCTACTAACAACATCCCCATCTATATCACCTTCACTTTGAATAATAGACCCGAGATATCTAAAACATTCACTTCTTGTAATGAATAGATCACCAATTGTTATAACCCAACCACTAGAGCTGAAACTACTAAAATTATATTCCATTTATTTAGTTTTAGATTTACTTAAACGAAAGCCTTTTAGACTCTAAAGATGGCCTCCATGATTCATGTTTTTTCCGAACTCTCCACAAGAAGGATGTCATCAGGGAAAAGTATGCTCCAAGGTACATCCTCCTATAAATATCTAGTAAAAACATCTATAATCAAAGCAAAAGGATATGTGCTTAAGCCCAATCCCAAATCTAATCCAATTGAAATAAGGAAATACTTGGTCAATTCTCCTTTTGTTCAAATACAAGTAACAACTTTAATATATAATAACTTGAATATAATAAATATGAACACTTTTTTTTTTTGAGAACTCTTTAAAGTACTTCTCTTGGAATCTTATCATAATTTTTTTCTAAATGAACAAAAATCTTAGGTAGATTCTCCTTACCTTTTATGAACTTTTTCATCTCAATAAATATATAGCTTCCACGCTAGACTTGCCAGATATAAATCCTAATTGCTTGTAACAAATTTTTATATTACTCATAACCTATATTCAAGTACTTTTTCCCATAACTTCAATTCTTGTTTACTAATGCTTTAAATATAATTTTAGAGTTTTAGTTGTGTTGGAGCTAGGGGTGTAAACGAGCCGAACACGAGCAAGCCTAGGCTCAGCTCGTGTAAGCTCGTTTATATTTCGAGTTAAAAAAGTGTGTTCGTGTTCGGCTCGTTTGCTTAGCGAGCTGAATACGAGCCGTTCATGAACAAAGAGTCGTTTTAACAACCTTAATCACATAGCCATAAAATGTTAAGGATTGGGGCAAGGTTTAAAACATCACTTGAATCTAATTTAATAATTTTTATTCTATTTTCTTCATTAATACTTTTAATTGATTATAAATCTTTGTAGCCTTGTAGTCAATTAAATTTTTTAAAAATACTACTCATTATATATATATATATATATATATAATTGATTTGTAGTATTTCGAGCAAAAACGAGTTAAATTTTGAGGCCGATGATAATTCTAATGAGTTGGAATATTCAAATACAATATTTATAATAATAAGTTATTAATTTTAGATAGCTTAAATTAGCCAATACTAGTAAGGAAGGCTTTATATGTAGGAGAAAATTTTTAAAAGAATGTGTAATGTTAATGAGGTATAAAGGAGGAGCTGTGTTAATGAGTTGATCATGGTTATACGAGTTACTGTCAAATATTTTGAAGCTTGAACTTGTGGGAGATTTTGGATGGGTTTTTTCCTCTTTCGATAAACTTTTAGTGGGTTAATTTTGGGGTTAGATTATTGTTGTTCTTTTGTTTTTGTAGTAGGGACATTAACGAAGAGGATATTAAGTTCATTTAACTTTTCTTCAATTTAACTATTCTTAGAAGATAACTTCAATTAAAGAAACTTTTTTTTTCAGTTAATTTGTGATCTTTTGAAGTGACAACTTTTCTGTGGTTAGATGATAGTGTTTATATCTATTTTTATGGTTAAATACTTAATAAAAACATGCTTAAATGCACTAGATAAAGCTTAGATGTGGTGGTAGGAAAAAGAGGATTTTCTTATGAAAAGTGATGTTAATTATAGTGTATAGATGTTTGGTTAGAAGATCATAACATCAATATCCTTTTTGAGTTTGGGAATACCCAAGAATACACAATTAGTGGCACAATGAGAGAGTTTATCTTGTAGGCAAAAAGCACAAATAAATTAAGGCATGTGGTACGTGAAAGTTTGGTTAGAATGAGAAAAAGAATGCTGATTGGCGATTAATTGTTAAGGTGTAAAGGGGATACAATTAATAGGTTATTAAGATCGTGTTTCCCCAATTTAACCAGATATTTATATGAAACATATGTATCTTGATGGTATAAAGAGATGTTATATATTGTCATTTTTAAAACAAAAAAGGTTGGAATTAGATTTGCATGTCTTCCATAATCAGTATATTGAACTTTGATCGATGTATAAAAATGAACTTTAATTTGTTTATAAAATGCGTGAAACAAATCAAGGCCTTATTATTGGCATTTTAATAAATATACTATAGTATCTTGAGAATGATCACCAATAAAAGTAATAAAATAGTGAATCTAAATGTCAAAATGAACTAACTCATAAGCAAGATGAGATTGATGCATAGTGAATGATGAGGATGACACATGATAATGTTTAACTAGTTCACGAGTAGAGCATTCATGTTTGGAAGGAGGGGAGGTGACATTCTTGAAGTCGAGTAGGTGGAGGATAGCCAAATGTGAGTGCTACTAATAAAGGGTATTAGAGGAAGCGAAGTTAAAAGAAGTGTTAGTCATTAAGTACTAGGTGCCTTCAAATTCCAGACCCGCACTAAACGTTGTTATTGAGTTGAAATCCTAATAGACAAAATAAGTAGGATAAAAGCTTACATGATAGTTGTGGTTTGTTGCAAGTTTATGCATAGATGATAAATTGTTTTGGAAATTACGGAACATATAGCATATCCCAAAGAGTAAGATTCAGAGAAGGGTTGATAATGCATTTTTTAGAAACATGGGATCAGGAACTATTGACAATGATATCATATTACAAAGAGATTTATGTAATGCGGAAATAAGTATTGATTGCCTTTCACGTGTGAACTCGTTCCTAATTCTTGAACTTAAGGCGTTCTAGCTATGGCAACATCGATAAAGATTGAGCAAGAGTTGGTCTAAAAAATTCCGAGGGAAGCCTTCAGTCGTTGAAGCATTTAATCATACTCATCTTGAATTTTATCAGAGCCAAAACTTGATGGAAGCAATAATGTAGAGTTATCTTTATATATGTGTTGAGTTGTAGAAGGATAACCCTATTTACCAAATTCTATTCAAGAGGCTGATTAGTGTGGATGCAATGATGATATAAAAGGTAAAGAAGTTTGTTCAATCACAACCCCACTAGTTTGTCATCCCCGATTACGTCCCCCTCTCATGCTTCAGTAATTAGCAATAAAGACATAGTGATCATGGCCGAGGGAGAATGATTTGATATTTGAAGAACCCGATATAAAGTAATAGTAAGGTTTTGGTATGCTTGAGTCGATCACACATCATGGAGAGGGATGGATCCCAAGGATGATTTTACAATCACTAATTAATTTTATTATTGCTAGAGAATTATAAATTCACTGTATTTTTATCTGAAAGTGCTATGGTACTCTTGAATTAGCAGATTGTCTTGTTGGAAAGAAAAAAAAAAAAGATTAGAGAGCATAAAGACTATCATCAATCTTGGAGATATTACCGACATAAGAATAGGTAAAATAGAGAATGTCTTATATCATTTTGATAGTTTCTTGAATCATGATAGGAGCAATGAACGGTTCTAGTTCATTGTGTAGCAAAGTAAGAGCAATATAATTAGATGGCTTGCCATTTTGAAAGCTTGACATGTTTTTGCTAAATGCAGGATGAGCATCAAAATAGATTTTTTCATGTGATTCTAGAAAAAAATGGCTCTTTTCCACAAGAGATAGTTGATATTGTTAAACTTGATGATCTTACTAATGGTGGAGGAGGTTCTTGCTTTAGTAAGAGGTGAGATACAAGCCATGATAATGAGGAGAAATTTACAAAAACCAACTGGTAGGTGTGTTCGGCGGGTGCATTTAGGATTTAGTTGAGCAGGACTTAGCCGTGTTGTTCGAGGATGATGAAATGGGCTCAAGCTAGACAAGAGTGTGCTTGGCATGTGGGTGAGTATGTAAGTGCAATAGGGCATGAGCAAGTGCATGTAGATCGTTGATAGACACTGGCAACAACACTTGAGGGGTTGGTGGGTCATGAGCAGAATGCACGGAGGGAGTGCATAGAGTTTGAATAGGTAATGCGAGGGTTCACAACATGGGATTCATGCAAGCATCGTGAGGCGGCGACACTTTGCATCTTCTCATGCAACTATGTAGGTAGCATATGGTTGTGCTACAATAAGAGAAGAGAAGAGAGTTACGAATTGGAATATAGTTAAAGCACAAGTTTAATCATGCTATGATACCATACTAAGGGCAGAAAATTGGATGATCTTATTCATTGAATAGTGGTGACTATTTATAGGCATATAAATTGATTACAATAAAAATAAAACAGTATAGAGAATAGATTTAATTAAGGAAGAATCAACATAAATCTTTCCAATTTATTATTTCTCGTAATATAACTTACATAGTGTTGACCTCATTTTTAGTGAGGTCTAGTCATCCTCTTAGGGTTTAGGATCTAGCCTTGGGGATCTCCCTTCGACTATCTTAGAACCTTAGAAATGGGACCCACCTCATTTTAGAGATTCAACCCGCTTCCGTCCTCTTTTGTGGTTCCAAGTGTGTGGTATCGACTTCTAGCATTTAGAAACATGAGGAAACCCAAAACCCAAAAGGGATCCCTATAGGACCTTTTGAGCCTTAGGATAGCCTTTTGCACAATGCGCACTCCCGCACGCACAAACTTCGCAATTCGGAGAGTCGACACGTCCGATCGCCACGATTCGCATCGCTCGCACTGTTATTTGTTGAGGGCTCGGATAAACCTTTTAAAACGATCGATCGCGGGTCGAAATTTTGTGAAATTTGAATTTCGACGCTTTTTTTACCCGATTGTCGACGACGTCGTCCGAGTGACCCCGGATGACAAAACGGACTGCGTCAGCGCGTCCATAACGTCAATTTTGCCTAGGGAGGACACCCATTTTGTTACGTCGCCGCGCGCGAATGAATCGAATATAATTTAATATATATATATATATATATTTATATACATATGTATATATATATATTAATCTATATTAAAACTTTTTTTCCCCCTTTCTTCTTTAAGCCCTAACTCCCCATTCCTTCTCTCGTTCGCGCGCCTGGCCTCTCCCTTTCTTGGTCTCGAGTCGAGCGAGCTCTTCCTCCACGCGAGAGTAGGTTGACTTTTTATTCTTCCTTGCCCGACACTCTCTGCCCGCGGCCTTCTTTCCCGCAGCCGCGCCAGCCTCCTCTCG